>NC_135792.1:10850000-11077500 GCF_051106095.1 Pogona vitticeps | reverse complement strand
AACTATTAGTTCTATCTATCTTGATGAATAAAAATAGGTCTTACAGAATTAATTATATAAGATCTTATGATTCAGTAGGTATTAACTGCCTTATCCAAAACTTTTCTGCTAATCATATATTTCCTAGGAATTTCTTCAGCTTGTGGACAAAGAAATTGTAATTCTATATTGTGGTACCCTGGTAATCTTACTGGGCCACAACTGCTTTGTAAAAAATATAATGTAACAACAGAAACCAGTACTGTATTGTGGTATTTTAAACTTGAAACACACCTGTTATTCCAAACAACTTTCATGCACATACAAATCTGTGAAAGATAACAGTTATTACATATTAGGCAGGTTTATGTGAGTAGATGATGATCCTTAGGGTCCCTTCCATCTCTGCAGTCCTAAGATGATGATGATGATCTTATGGCTGCACCACTGTTAACTGTGACTGGAAGTGACAATGCAGAGAGGTTCATGCAGAATTCCTCTCTAGCCATCCCTAGAAATCCCTAAAGAGTTTCCTGGTGTTCTCCCACTGAAATACTAACCAAGCCTAACACTATTTAGCTTTAAAAGTCAAATAAAACTGGATGTTGGAAAGGTGGAGAAAATCACATCTTCCAAGGCTTTACCTCATACATAATATAAATTATACACAATGCAGAAAGCTTTCCAATCTCCTCTCTAAAGTGGTGCAATCCAGAACACCAGATCTACTACCTCATTCTGTGTAATATATTACATATTAAAGTCAAATTGGAACCGGATGTGCTAATATAAGATCTTGCAGCATATATAAAAAACCTCAACCCCCCTCCATTTCTAGTTAGGGGTGTAATACACAGTGGCCCCTCTACTTACGGAATTAATCCGTATTGGAACGGGGGCTGCAGGTCAAAAAGTCTGTAGGTCGAGTCTCCATTGACCTACAATGCATTGAAAACCGATTAATGCCGTAACCAACCATTTTTGTTTCATTTTGGTTTTTTTCTGGTCTGTAGGTCGATTCTCCGGCTGCAAGTCGAACCTAAATTTTGCGGCCAGAAAAGTCTGTAACTCGAAAAGTCTGTAAGTCAAGCCATCTGTAAGTTGAGGGTCCAATGTATAGTATACGGGGTAGCAAGTGTTACTGCATTCACCCACTTGGTTTTTCTTGAGGTTGTTTATATATGCTGCAAGATTTTATACTAGCACATCTCCATCAGGCCCTTGCCTGAGCAACTTTTTGCCTTTTGCCGCAGCTAATAGCTCTGTAAAACAAGTGAGAATTAAGACTAGACAAATGTGGAAGTTGAAACATTTCACTACTCAGTCTCAGCTTCTTCAGTCTGAGGAGAGTTGGTAGGAGACCCCTGATCTATCCTCCATGTTGGTTTCACTTCTCCCTGGTCTGAATAGACTCGTTAGATGGACAAAGGACTGGGGGGTGAGGGACTTCTGCAGTCCTTCTCCACCCATTGTCATGGGTCCTTAATGGTTAACAGTGGTCTTTCAAATGTATGTGGTCCTAATCTTTCTGGGGACAGATGAAAGGGCAGCATGATAAATAGGAGACAGATTGTATCTAAGGTCTCCCCCGCCCCACCGTTGAATGAGGGATTTTCTATTTGCTCAAACTGAAGAAGCTACTTAGATGAATAGCAAAACTTTGACCTAACAAGAAAGAAGTCCAGTTGCCATGACTCAACTTCCAGATAATCACACCTGGATGACTGAGAATTTTTACAGATATATTACAAGATAAATAGTTAAACAACCAGTTTCCCCAGTACAGTGGTGCCTCGCAAGACAAATGGTTTTGGCAATGGGGTTGCTGACTCACAAGACAAATGTGCCTATAGCCGTGCTTCGCAAGACGAATGTTTTCCGTTTTTTGTTCCTGCCTCATGTTTGCTAATTTTTAAATGTTTTTTATGATGTTTAAAAAGTTAGTTTTTTGATTGAAATTTTTGAAATCACCTGCACAGTATTTATGACTTTAAAGAGCACGTAATAAACCCTTTGTAAACCAAATTTGACTTTGTTCTGACTTGTTGTTTTTTTTTGCCCATAGGAACGCATTAATTATATTTCAATGTATTCCTATGGGAAAACGTGTTTCGCAAGATGAATTTTTCGCAAGACAACATTAACTGCGGAATAACAACAACAACAACAACAACAACAACAACAACAACAACAACAACAACAACAACAGAAAATGTTATTCATTATAAACCTCCCCACAGGAGTCAACAGTAGGCACTTACGCTGCATGTTTAAGATACTTTATAGTTTATTCAAAAATGCAAGCATCCGATTAAAATAATGTATGTCACTTAATAAATTGAAAACAATTCTTAGCGGGTGGGATGTTAACAGAAATTGTTAGTTAGCACAAACTACTACCACCATTCTCATGAGAAGAGAAGACTCCCTGGAATCCTGATGTTGGGATAGTGTGAAGGCAAGAGGAGAAGGGGAAGAAATGGTTGGACAGTGTCATCGAAGCGACCAACATGAATTTGACACAACTCCGGGGGGCAGTGGAAGACAGGAGAGCCTGGCATGCTCTGGTCCATGGGGTCACGAAGAGTCAGACACGACTTAACAACTAAATAACAACAACAACTAACACCATATCGGGTGACTGATACTGATGGGCACAACTAATTATCAGATCTTTTGATTAGTCTGCTATTAATGGAGAAATCTTCACGGATGTGAAACATGGCCTGTTCCAAGCCATCACTGTACCATCCATATAAACTTTATTAATATTAGGCATCATGGACCTGTATTTTATAAACAGCTTTAGGAATTCCTTACATGTCTACTCAGAAGTAAAACCCAAGAGTTCAAATGGGATCTACTTCTAGGGAAGTGTGCAGCCCTAATTTTAATTTTTTCCCCCATCAGTGATTAGGATAAATATCACATAGTATCACAAATTCTCATATACAATTGGAATATTAAGAGTAAACTGTCTTTAATCATTGGTGTAATGCATAAAATATAACTCATCACACACTTAATCAAGGCACAGATGTACGGTGTAAAAGCATGCTAATGCAGCTTTTGGCTGGAGATGTAGTTGTGGTCTTTCTTCAGTGAGATGGAAAAATGTAATGAAAGCACTGTTTACCCTAATACATTGGAGGTGGGGGGCAACACGTTCTAGAGGTAGTAAGTCATCAGCAAGAGCTGTTAATTTGATATGTGGGTGTTACGGCACTGTAAAGACGTTTCCTTTAATGCAACTTGTTATTTTCTTGCTTTTAAGGGATTGTGTAGGAGGATTTGGCACCAGAGTGACTATATCTGGATTTTAACAAAGTTTTGTTGGGGGTCTTCAGTATAATTTGAGGAATATTAAAAGCATACTTATAATTAGATGCCAAGTAAAAAATGTGAGTTAGAAGTATGTTTCCTAAGTCTGAAATAATAATTCCCAACACCCTTCTGTTCTCATCAAGCATTATATAAGAGCTTCTTCCTCTGATGTGATGCCAAAGTATCATTTTTGGCACATTATTTACATAGGCTGCAAGGAGAAGGATTCCCTAATGCAGAAAAAATTCTATATTTTGGGAACCAATTTTAAAGGATGATAACAACTGTAACTGGAGTTCTTGTTTTGGTAATTTAAAGTAGTTTTGTTCAAAAGACAGCCTTCTTGCATTTGCCAAAGTACACATCAAAATTTTGCCATTTGACATGATTCTATGCGGTTAAAACCTCTAGTTTATGGATGTTGGATGTGGTACTTCTGTGCCCATTATCTGAAAAGCCAGGAATTGGCCTAATATTGTGGCCCAATATTGTACTCATGTTGATAGTGGCAAAAAGCATGCAAAGCTTTGCATAATAAAGGGCAGCCTGAATGTTGACAACTCCAATATCAGCAATCAAGATGGTCTGCAGGATACCCTCTTAGGCTCACTACCATTCACAAAGTGACAGCAAACAAGAGAAAATCCCAGAAGCTGACTCCTTTTTTTCATAAGTTAAGAGAGCCATTTCATTTGTCCTGACTGAAATGGTTGTTGTGGGTTTTTCGGGCTCTTTGGCCGTGTTCTGAAGGTTGTTCTTCCTAACGTTTCACCAGTCTCTGTGGCCGGCATCTTCAGAGGACAGCACTGTGAAGATGCTGGCCACAGAGACTGGCAAAACGTTAGGAAGAACAACCTTGAGAACACGGCCAAAGAGCCCGAAAAACCCACAACAACCATTAGATCCTGGCTGTAAAAGCCTTCGCGAATAACACGCAATGGTCATAAGTTGAAGCACCATTTCCCACTGAAATGTATTGGAATGCAATTCATCCGTTCTAGCCAAAAAAACAAAACAAAACAAAAAACCACACAGCAAGCGCCATCGGAAGGCACTGGGGCTTTAAAAAAACCCACAAAAGCAAAAAAATAAACAACACAGCAAGCCCCATGGGAAGGCGCTGGGGCTGAAAAAATAAGCGCACCAAAACACACACACACACACAAAAATCACAGCACAGAAAGATAACTCCCCCAGCCCAAACCCACCCTGCAAAACCTTGTAAATGTACTTACTCAGAACTAGAAAGCAGCACCAGGCAGTCCGAAGCCTCTTTGCAAACACACACACACTAACCTTTGGGGCGAGGGAGCTACAAAGAAGCTCTTTGCTGACCAACGGTTAGCCCTCTAATTTGAATTCCCCACCTTTTCCCCCTGCTTCTTTTGATTGCAACTCGAAGCTCCGGCTGCAATTTGAAGCAAAATTTTGCAGCTCGAGCTGGTTGCAACTCGAAATGATCGTATGTCAGGACGGTTGTAAGTCGAGGCATCACTGTATTGAGCTGTGCCCTTTTTGGTTTTTGAACTGCAACCAGCCTGAATAAAAATCAATATTTTTTTAATAATAAAGATTTAAATCATGACTTGAATCACAAAAATTGATTTTTAAAATTTACATTGTCAAAAATCCATTTTTGAACATTTAAATTGTAATTTAAATCAGTTTTATTTAAATCAAATCTATCCCGAATGCAAAGTCCAGAATTATCCAAGAACTTAGAATATACCAGATGGGTGGGATATATATATATATATATATATATAGATATATTCCCCAGCAGAAGTGGGAATTGTAGCTCACAAGCACAAATTTGCAGGTTTCTAGATTTCTCCCCACCACTACAACTGTTCCGGTTATTTACATCTGATATTTTCATTTTCTCTCACTCTCCTCCTTCAGAAACCATGTTTCCTGGGAGTCATAGTTCTTCCGGAGGCAGCCTCTGGCTCTGCCCAATGGACAATGAGACTACAACTTACAGAATGCTCTGCACACAGGAAGGTCTGGCCCACTTTCAATCACATGATGATGGGTGTGGTAGACTAACCAGGCAAAGAGGAGAACGGAGGGTTTTTAAAAATCTCTTTAACAAAACTTTGTTTTAAACATTTTCAATTACATGTGGCACCAAACAAATATGAATCTTCCTGGTACAGGAAAGATTGTTTAAATATAACACAAAAGTCCTCCGCCCAGATGCAAAATCCTCAGAATCTGTGTCTCTTTGTAAAACATGCAGGTGATGTATAAGCTTCTCGAAAGTAGCCATATGCAGGGCTTTTTGTAATTATGTTTCCGTGGTGACAGTGCTATTATTTTCTCTTGCTTTTGGCTTATGTGATTACTATAACACTTAACTAGAAAAACAATATTTAAAAAAAAACAGTATACAAACTCCATCACAACTGTAGCCCTTAACAGTGCAAGCAGAAGGGAGGCAAAAGGAGTCGGGATCACTCCCACACTACCACCCTTCTCTCTGTATCATCAGTAATATCATCTGGACATGGCCAACATTGGTCCTAAAGGAGTGACACGGGCAATCACACAAACTAAATGCAAAATAAAATAATGTGAGTAGAAGAAAACCTGCTGGCCAAAAATAAATAAATAGATGAATAAAAAGAATAAAAGAATGTATCGCAAAAGATCCATTCACAATTAGTTTTAACATGATGAAGTTAATAAAATACCAAATTGAACACTGAGAAATGCAGCACAAATAGTGGGACAGGTAGTACTTGTCTGCTTGCTCCCTCAGATGAGAAACAGGAAGGAAAGGAGGGAGGGAAACTATGCATGATTTGTCTATTGAAATCCAAGAATGACATTAAGCTGGGGGAATAGCTGCCATGACAGCTCAGTATTATCATTGGTATACCAATGGCTGTTGTTCTTATGTGCTGTCAAAATAGGAGGGAAAATCTGATGCGGATAAAATTTGTTTTATGTTATCTGTAGAGGTGCCTGACATCCTGGAAAGAATTGTAGATTTCATCAGCTCAATTATGAGAAATTGAAGCCTCACTTTCAATTAAATGTTTTTTTTGGGGGGGGGGTTGATCTTCTGGTTTCCTCCCTCCTGGATTTTGTATGTGTGGGGTATTTAATGAACCAGTTTGGTTATATTTTATTCTCTTTATCCCAATAAAGGTTTTGTCTTGTCTTGTCTAGTGTAGTCCCTCTGGAATCAAGGGATAGAAAACCCAAACTCATTCACAAAAAACATCTCAATTTCTTCATTGTCAACATTAGAGTTATGCAGTTCTTTTGCCTTCTTAATGTTCACCTGCCGTCCTGCTTTTGTGCTTTCTTTTTTCTCTTTCATCTTAGGTGAATCTAATCATAAAGCTAGAAAAAGCCACAATGGCATGAATAGCAGACCACTTCACATCATCATTGCAATTACTGCTTTTCATGACAGATAATCAACACTCAAATATCATCTGTATATGACAAGACTGTGAAAACTCCAGGGTTTAGAGGCTATTTCTCAAGTCCTATGACATCTGGGGGACACACTAGCCTCTGCAAAATGAAATAGGAAATTATCCAAAAGTCACTTCAAGTGTACAACAATTATAGGCACACATACAGCCACTCGGCTTCAAGAAAATTCAGAATTTTTGCAAAAATACTCAGTGCTCACACATACTCCTGAGAACAGTGGCTGAAACTCTCTATTTGCTGGCTAACAATGGACTTGTTACACATTTTCTTACACTAAGCCACAGTTAAGCCAAGTGGCAGGCAGGGGAGATTCCCCATAACTTGGGGTAACATCCTAATGGGAAAAATGTGCATACAAGGACAACTGCACTAGTGATTTTCCCTTTAGTTTGCCATCCATCAAGAAATTACATTCATTGTTGTTTCTTGTGCCAGTGGGTGGGGGGAGTGCAACTGATGGCCGGTGGACTTGCTTTTCTGATCCTCCTTGAATGATCCTGTAGAGCAACAGGATTCTGACCAGAGAGTTTAGTGTCTTACTGTGCTAAATAACCAGCGAAGCTCGTCTCTGTTGAACAAGCAATTAGCCAATCTCCCCTTGGCCCTTTAAAAAAAAACTCCAAAAAGGCATTACTCTTGAAAATGTGATTAAGTAATTTAGTTAGGACCAAAAGTTCAAATAAGTCAAGGTTATTAAAGGGAAAATAAAACAGGATGACACAAAGCAGTGGGTATGCACAATAATAATAATAATAATAATAATAATAATAATAATAATAATAATAATAATAATAATAATAATAATAATAATAATAATAATAATAATAATAATAATAATAATAATAATAATAATAATAATAATAATAATAATAATAATAATAATAATAATAAAAAAAAACTATAGACTGAGTTAACAGATGATTTGAATCTATACCTAGCAAACCATTAGATTAAAAAAAAACCAAGCGATCCTCTGAGACACCAGTATACAAAGAAGCTGAAGGTGCTGATCAACGATGGACTGACAAATTATAAAGGACTAAATGCCAGTTTCTTTCTGCTCTTTAAATCAACATGCTCATATCTGACAACTAAAAGACAATTGGCCTGTGAACAGAGATCCATGTAGACAAGAAATGCTGAAAAAAAAGCCAGTGCTGGTTTTTCTTTAAAGAGACAACTGGCAAAAATGTGGCCAATCCCTTCCTGTCAAACAACCCTTTGGATTTTAAAAGGGGATAATGGTTAAGACATGATCTGGAGATCCGCCCAAAATTATCTATATTGAGGTTCAGACACTATATGGAAGATTTAAAGTGTTTGGCTTGTCTGGTTCAATTAGGGACTGTGCCAGTGATGACACCCAGACATGAAGGAGCCAATTAGCTCACAACAATTAGGATACACTCCCATCATATCCCCTGCAACTCCACACACAAGCGTACAGAAAGGCTACATGACAGCACTATCACTGCGAGAATTCCAGGAACATAGAAAGCAATAGCCATAATACTGTCAAGTCCCAAGAAATCCTTGTAGAGTGGGATTATGCTCCCCTTATGCTCTTCCCAACCACTGTTCTAAAGCACAACATACAAACAGGACAAGCAGTGCACAATATAGCGCCCAGAACTCTCTGGGCAGAACACTCTGATGGGACGAGAACTCAACATCTAAACAGGAATTGGAAAGACTCATTTGCAAAGCAGCCAAGAGACAGCTCATGATCAGATATGAGGAAGGACCACTCTTATTACAGACCACCCTCTTGGAGTACTGAGGCCAGATTTTCCTATCATTCATCACTCTTTAGTTCAGAAGAAATAACATACCTTGCAAAATCTTATTTTTCTTACTATTTGTATTTATTAATTGCCACTCAGAGCACTTAGGAAAAATATAATGGTTAAAAACAAAATTACAACACAAGATAAACAATACGTTACCCACATTAAAATCTAGTATCCGTAGAGAAAATAAAGCATGGTACCACAACAATTAAGTCATTATACCATATAAAGACAGCTGGGAACAAACTCAGGATTAAAGGTAATAAAATAATCAAATGTGTAAAAAAAAAAAGACAGAATCGGGGAGGGAGATCCTGCAAGGGGAAGACACCTGTGAGGTTGCTAAATGTTTGCCTCAAAAGGGCCCCTTTGTCTTGGACACTAAATCGACAGACAGCAGCCTAGCAGGTGCAGTGTACCTGAACAACAGCTACTCTGTGTTGGGAACATCTTTCACTATTGCATAATAGTACAGAAGTCTGCCTGAAGCAAATAGAATAACTAACACATGACAGAATAAGCAAGAACATGGTGGTCAATGCTGCTGGCCATTAGAAACAAAACCCAGGATCGCTTCTCTCCCTGCGGAACAGCAGCGTGGGGAGACACAGAAGGTGAACAGCAATCGTCAGCCCTGGAATGTATTCTACACATGGATGCAGAGTAGATGATTGTGAGGGAATGATGCTGCCTGAACACTCTGCCAAAGACTGCAATGAAAAAGCAAGCTGTTTCTTTTGCAACTAAAGAGGAACACTGTGTAAACAGTAGCAGCTTATTCAGATCCATGTATCCACTTATGATGTTATATGGTGGGGGAAATAATCCCCCCCCCAAACCTAGGGCCTTTATCACCTTACCTGCAGTGGCTTTAACCCTGCATCACCTTGATTAAACCTGTTCTTTGTTACAGCATTTATTACGATCAAAAATGTTTAACCTTAGTTTACCTAATTGATTCAGGAAGTCTTCACTTGGAAAACTACTTCCTAGTTTTTGACCGTCACCCACCTGGAAACCAGGAAGTACTTATTCTCAGTAAAGACTTCCTGAATCAATCAAGTAAAGGGGGAAAGATGCAGTTCTGGATAAAAATAAAGCTGTAAGATCAGTAAATCACTAACTTCTTTGCTTTCAACTGCATTTATTGTATTATAATTTTATCCTCCCTTCACTTCATGATTTTTGATTTTCACCCCTATGTATTCATGTCGCTATTTACTATTTTGTTACTCTGTTGTTTTTTGTTATTTGTTGTAAATGACCCAAAGTGGCCTTGGCTTGCCAGATGGGCGGTATATAGATCAAATAAATAAATAAATAAATAAATAAATAAATAAATAAATAAATAAATAAATAAATAAATAAATAAATAAATAAATAAATAAATAAATAAATAAATAAACAAACAAACAAACAAACAAACAAACAACGTGCTACAGGATTAAAATTGCTGCAATTTTATTTATTTTTTATTTAATTTATACCCCAACCATCTAGAAAGTCTACTCTGGGCGGCTATCAACCCAATCATAAAAACAATTAACAGTATGAAATAAAACAACAACATAATATGATTCAAGATGGCAAAATAAAGTTAAGTAATGACAGGAGGGAACGCCTGCCTAAAGAGCCGGGTTTTAAGTTTGCAAATGAAAGAGTACATTTTTTTTTTCAGTAAAGTACTGTGCTGGTGCTTCCTTTTTGGCAGTTTTTTTCTCTGAACTCTTTTTAATTAATCTTCTGCAGTGGGTGAGCCTCAGACTCTCAGCCAAACCCAAATCTGGTCTTCAGCCCAACCATCACACCCCTATTGTAAGTTAAGGGCTTGACTAGCATTAGCAATGGTCCTGAGAGAATCATCTTGCACACATGCTCTTTGGTGGCTAAAGCAAGTCACTCCTCTCAGGCTCACTGCGACTGCAGCGACAAAGGGCGCATCCTCGGATTGAGATGAAAGGAGAGACAGAGCCGAGTGTCATTTGCATACTGGTGACACCAAAACCCAAAACTCTGGACATCCTCTACCAGTGGTTTCATGTAGATGTTAAACAGCATAGGGGTCAAAACAGAAGCCTGAGGATGCCACAGGTCAACAGGTAGGGTGTCGAACAGGACTCACTTAGCAATGCTTTCTGAATTCTCCCTTCCAGGACGGACTGGAGACACTGTAGAACAGTGAGAGATGGGCCAGACACACTCCCACTGTCCAGTTCCTGGCATAAGTCATCCACCAAGGCAACCAAAGACGTTGCAAAAGGGAAAGCTCTTTTAGGTTAATTCATTTCAGGTTTCTTCATTCATGTTTTTGGCACTGGAAAAAGACCAAGAGCCCTTAAGTACCCCCAAAAAGTACTGCAAAAAAGTAGAGTAAGGCAATGAGAACTGCTCCATTCTAAAAAGCAAAGTGTGCTGGTTATATACCGCCCCATAGTACAAGAAAAATAAAAATCATCACCAAACCTATGCAGGCACTAATTTATATTCTTATATTTACACAGCTGAGCGGCACGCTGGAAGTCATCAAGTCCATGCCTTGGCATATACAGTGGTGCCCAGCTAGATGATGACCCCGCTGTACGACGAATCCGCAGGACGGTGATGATGTTTCCTATAGGGGACTTTCACTTGACATCGATTAGGTCCTTGCTTCGCAAACCGTTTGTTCGCAAAACGACGATTTTTCTGGTTCCGCAAAATGGCTTCCGTTCGCAAAACAGATGGCTTCCCTTCGCAAAATGGGTGTTTTCCGGACAGAAGCTTCGCAAGACAGCGATTTAAAACAGCTGATCGGCGGTTCTCTACGGGCGATTTTCGCTGGATGACGAGGTATTTTCCCCATTGGAACACATTAACGGTTTTCAATGCATTCCAATGGGGATTTTTTTTGCATGACGACGATTTCGCTGTACAGCGATTTTCCTGGAACGGATTATTGTTGTCATGCGGGGCACCACTGTACACTTCTAAAGAAGCATAAGTCCCATCCACCCCCTACCAAAAATACACCTTTGACAGAATAAATTGACAGTAATGTAAACAAAAAGAATTAAAAAAAATAAAAGTGGGGAAGTACCACACCCACCCCCACACAGGGAAAAAAATAGCAAAATAAAATACACACACAGCCCCTCTCTTAATATCCAAGAAAAGCAAGCAAATAGAGGCCAAATATATAATCCAAGCCCCTTCCAAACCAAAACACTAGATTTAGGACGACGTATTCCGACCACCACTTGATGCCTTCTCTCTCTTGCAAAAATAATCCAAAGAAAGAGGGCAAACTGCTGCCCAAAATCTAGGGGAAACCCTCAAATGTAAAGGATTCAAGATGAAGGCACAAAGGCACACAGCACCATCCAATATGGAAAGTGCTCAGAATTCACACACCACAAGAAATATGTGAAAGAAATGTTAGTTCCAGCCAGTTGAGTCCCTTTAAATTATGTATTCAAAATTCCTGGTTCTCTTCTGATTATCTGCTGACAGCAGCCCTTGCGATATTACTGGATGAAATATTTCCTGGGCATCTGACAGACAAACAGTGCAAGAAGAGTTACACAAAAGAGGGAACACCAAAATCACAAAACATTGGTGCAACCCTCTTTTGTCAATATCAATCATTTGGGCTTCAGAGATTCTCTTTCAAGAATCAACAAAATAATACACAAATGAAAAGAGCCTCTTTCTTGTTTTGGGTCTTTTGCTCCAACATGAAAAACACATCCCTAACAAGGACCAAACTAGGGTTGAGAAAAACAAACATGTGTCTTTATTACTGTTTTCTTTATTACTTCCATCCTCTGTCTT
This sequence comes from Pogona vitticeps, assembly GCF_051106095.1. NCBI lineage: Eukaryota > Metazoa > Chordata > Lepidosauria > Squamata > Agamidae > Pogona > Pogona vitticeps. Next base: position 11,065,144 of record NC_135792.1, on the reverse strand, counting down.
CCCTTAAAGTGAAAAAACAAGACGCCCTGCAAAAAGTTAAAACAATCTAGCTAATAGAAGGGGGGGGGGACCATGAGCATTTCAAATCATTCAGAAGCAACACACCAAAAAAGTGAACAAAAACAGAGAATATAAACTCTATTTCATGATAGTTCATTTTACGCCAGCAGTCAATTTTGACTGGTGCCAATATTTGTATCAAAGACTGCCTGCTGCAATTTACGGTTGAACAGTATTACAGTACCATATGTTAATGCAATCAGTATTGCCATTTCATGAATTCATTTTGCAGTACTACATCACTAGAACATTTGGATAAATACACACATACAGAGGTTCGATTAAGAATGTAATTTACAAAAGAGAAGTTTTCATATTTTAATCTGTTGTGTTTTAACACAACAAAAAACTATTTTATTTTTATTTTCAGGTGAAAATCTGTTGAATATACCACAACTGCAAAGAGATCTTAACCAACGGTATATTTGGGGAGATACCTACGTTTTTTTCTGTGTTCCACTACAGTGCTGGCCTGCTTTGCTGAACATTTTGCAAACCAATTGTCTCCAAGAAGAACAGTGACTTCATTAGTATGAACCAGTCTTCCAGGCATGAAAGCAAGGGGACCAAAAGGTACCTGTTAAAGCAAAAGGTAAGAAATTCAGCACAAGTCCATTAGGCAAGATTAAATTAATCATCCAGTGTTGTATCCGATGCAAAAAGTTTCAGTCCTTTAGGATAAGTACGGGGGAAGGTAGGATAATATAACCATATTAATAAGTGCTCAGTATGTTTGGTATTTACATATATGAAACGGCAACTTCAGAAACTGCTGTGATATTGCAACCAGGTCACACAATCAACCAAAGGACTTGATTGTCATTATCCCACATAAATACTAACTAGGATATTGGTGAGTGCATCTCCACCTTTAATGAGTATCTAGTAGTTTTTTAATTAATCTTAGTATATGATTTTCCAGCAACACATAACTTGGGAACAAGTTCCCAAATCAAGTGCCCTCTGAAATGTACTGTCTGCTCAAAATGAATCAATTCTAGTCTTCCACATAATGTATATTCAGGCATGCTTGAAGCTACAGGAGCTACATCTGCTTAAAGAACTTTTCCAGGAGAGGAAATTGGCACCTATGTTAGTCTACCACAGCAAACACAACAGTCTAAATCCAACTGCAAGTCCCAGCTATAGTATATCAATTGCTGAACATGTCAAGATTTATGTAAATTCCACAGATTAAATGAGTCAAAACTCTAGTTGGGACTATAAACAGAATTCAAGCCAAACAGCCCCATGGGATCTTAAAATGTAACCAATTTACAATGACATGAGTTTCAATGGCCTATAGCCCAGGGTTATACAGCAACAACAGAAATTAACTAAGCAACTAGGAAAAGGTCTCAGCCCACTACAGTTACGGTACTTCCTATTTTATACAATCATGAAGAGCTCATTTTTAACTGATTTTGATGTTAGCCATGTTTCATTCCAAACTTTGTTTAATATGAATACAGGTAGAAAGTTAATACAGTGGTGCCTCGCTTAATGGGCACCCCGTTTAACGACGAAATCGCATAGCGATTAACTTTTTGCGATCGCTTTGCAATGGTCTGAATGGGTTTTTTTGCTTTGTGATTATCGGTTCCCTGTTTCACTTACCAATCATCGCAAAGCGATGATTTTTTACACAGCTGATCGGCAGTTCAAAAATGGCCGCCAGGTAAAAAAATGGCCGCCCGCTGTGTTTAGGGACGGATTCCTCACTTACCGTATGGAGGATCTTCGCTTTAAGGTGAGTTTTAAGCCCATAGGAACACATTAAACAGGTTTAATGTGTTTCTATGGGCTTTTTAAAAATCGCATAGCGACGAAATCGCTTAGCAGCGATTTTTGCTCCACCGATTATCGTCGCTATGCGAGGCACCACTATAATTTTTTTTTAAAACGAGAAAAGTCTGTTTCTTCTTCCTAGCTGAGTCTGATCACACAACTAGGAATCAATAGCAACTAAGACGCATTCACATTAGAACGATAAAATTTATTTCATCTTCACTGATTTTGGTTAGTCTTAGAAGCAGAGAATGTTATGTTTTATTACTAAAAGACAGAATACTCTAAATGCATTGAAATACAGTGGGGTCTCGACTTAATGAACGACCCTACTTGCGAACAATTCAACTTACGAACCCACCCTATAGGGAAAATAAGGACTCGACATACGAACTTCCCTCGAGTTACAAACAGGAAAAAAGTGCCCCCTCCCCTTAGAGGCTTCTGAAGGGGAAAAAAAGGTCAGAAAAAATCAGCACAACATGCTTTAAAACATGCTTTAAAACTGGCTTCGTTGAAAAAAAAGATTTAAAAAGTGCTTTGCAAACTGTTCCCTGCCCAAGGAAAAAAAAAGAAAAAATATCCCCCTCTAGTGGCAGAAGGCTGAATAGCATCTTCCCATTAGTTTCTATGGATGGAAAAGAGCAAATATAGATTAAATGGTTTTCAATGCATTCCTATGGGAAATGCAGATTCGACCTACGAACATTTCGACCTACGAACCACCTTCCAATACGGATTAAGTTCGTAAGTCGAGACCCCACTGTACAGATTGTGCAGTATAGAATAATAGATCCAAATCTTTAACATTCATTCTTGAATGTTAAATATGCATTCAAACTTTTCCCAAAACTGATTTTATACAACAAAAGATTGTACTTAGGTTTTTGCCCCTCAGGAAATATGACAACCTACTTTCTTCCACCTAGCTGTGTACAGCAGATTTAATTTCATGATTCCATGAAATACTGTAAACATCCTTCATCCAATGTATCTGGGATTGTATTAATATCTCTGTCAAAATTTGGAAATTACCATTTATTATAGATTTGAAGAAACTAGATGGGAAACAGGTTTAACATCATATATAATTAATCATTACTAACTGTAAAATCTTCAATTCATTTGCTAAGGTAAGTCATGCAAACAATAGTGAGAATTATCTTGCTTAAGTACACTGGTATAAGTGTGAATAGTTCCTAATGAACAAGTACCTGATCAATCTCCAAGTCACCTGTAAAATAACTGGCAAGTAACTAGGAATTCAACTGGGGATTCATGAATCAGTAATTATGCATTACTTCAATTTATGCCAATGTGCTTATGCAGCATAAAGATTCACTTGGATTCTTGGTGATATGTTCAAAATCTAACCACAGACAGAAGAGTAGGAGCATCTCATGGGTTACTGAGCTGCTTGTGCCTTGTTTCCCTTTTTTGGAGTGGATAATGAACTGAATTATTTCTGCAGTAAATGTTGATACTAGTCAAGGTTAGTTGAAACTAGATTTGCAAGTATTCCTCTAATAATGTCTGCAAATGTGTTGGCACAAAATAACATGGCACCAGAGTAACCTAAAAAGGGGAAGGAACATGAAAAGAGGAAATAGGAAATGCAGCACAGACCATCACAGGAGTATGGAATCTGCAAAGGATAATAATATGGTTTGCCTGCTTTTTTCCCCCACTGAATTAAACTGCACATACCATGATATCATATGAGAGTTTGTCAGGCAACGTGCTAAGTCGTTCTTGAAGAGCTTCATAGTCACTTTCCACTTTCTTCCTGTTGACAAATTTATATTAGATCATTTTAAATCCTATGTTTCAACGGATGATAAAAGAATGGTTTTAAAAATAAGTTTCTGTACAACAAAGCATATCATGATTACATATCTCGAAAAATGGCCATGCTAAGAAATGTTTCAATGGCCAGAATCTAAGTCCTTTTTACCCCATAAAAATGAGGAAAGCCACCACAATTAACTAACTCGGTGCAAGTCAGAGATTTGTCCAATGCCTAGCTGAGCAGCTGGCATATATCCAGCACCGTGTCAATTATCCACAGCAACGTCCATGGTTTTGCTTCTGCACATGGAATGAATCCACCCACTGTATTCCTGAATGCCTGTGTCTAAATCTTGTGTGAGGCAAATATAATAATTTTCCAAACATGGAAGGTGCTTTTCATAAAGCAATAAATGAGACTTTGGGACACGTTTTCTTTGTCAAGATGCATTAGGCTACATCCCTTCACTGGAAGCCCAATTTAAATCAGAATCTTGTGATTTGACCTCCCTACTGTACTATTTAAAAACTAGTTAAATAACAGTTAAAGTTTAAAATAATTTTGGAAAAAAAAGAGAATAAATAGGAAGGTAAACTCCATCACACAAGGCCTAGTTCAGTCCGCAAAGTGCCGGAGTTCAACCCACTGGAAACTTCCCATTTATCTCTCCATTTTCCCAAAGGCCCATCCCTTGTAGACAGGCAGTCTTTCCTCTGTCCTACCACTATAATATGCTGCCTGCAGAAATCTGTTGAGTCAAACGCCATGCAGGCAAATGGAGCGATCTTGCTGCCTCTTTGCCAGGACAGTAAAGGGTCTCCTAGAACTCATCAATGAGAGCAGATAATGTCCACTCCCTGGAGGTATCTCATCAATTCACAGTTCATACTCTCTGTGTTATGGAAAGAGCGCCTAAGGGCATTTTATTTGAATTAGCATTCTCATCTGTGTGAGAGAAGAAGAGTAGGAAATTGAACCAAAGCCCGGGATTCCCTAAGAATGCTCTCTGAGACTGTTTTTGCTGATCCAACTCTCACTGGACGTAAGGACACCTAATTTGTTGGGGCAAGATGAGAATGTACATTCAGATGTTCATCCACCATTACAACAGAACAAAATAACACCACTTTGTATCAAATCAGGCTATCGTTAATCTGACCCAGCACCATCTGCACTGACTGCAGTGGCTCTCCTGGGCTTCAGACACGAGACCTTCCCATTGCTAAGACCTCATCCAATCCTTTTTAGCAGAGATGATAAAAATTGAACCTAGGACCTTCTGCATGTAAAGTAGATACACTATCATTATGGTTCCTCCCTGTATGCTGCTGAAACTCCAGTAATGTGAACTGGACATACACCATCTACATCCAGATGTTTGCATCTACAATGCACTGCATCCCATTATCTGAATGAATCTTCCCACCTACTCTCTTCCTTTAATTAATACTGGGGGAAGAATCATCAGCTAAGTTGCCTCATGAATGGAACTGTATTTCATATCCCTCTCTGCCAAGATACGTAAAGCAGATCCTTTTCCCAACCCTTATGGAGGATAGGAAAAACGAGGTAATCTTCATAAGGGGTGAAAAAGTGCCCTTCTCCATTTTGTTTCATTGTTATTATAGTTGCTGTGTGAGCCTGATAGAAAATAGGTGCTGTGCTGCAGTTTGTTGACTCAAAGAGCACCAGTGGACACAAAAGTAATATCCATCTTATTGGAAATGAATGCTGCTTCTGAATTTTAAACATTAGCAAAACATATTAACTTTAAACTCTTTTCTACATATTAATACGAGGAGACATTAAGATGGCCTTGATCCTCCTCTTCCATTCTTCTTATCCACCACTTGCAGCTTATGTGCATTTAAAAGGGGAGAAGGGTTTCCAAATGAACCTCCCAAAGCAAACATTTGATAGAGACAAACTGTAAATTATTTTCTCACAGATCTTTCAGGCATGAACAAAAAGCCTCTTAAAATAAATTTAAAATATTATATGCTTGATGGTGTATAACCAAAAGTTTAATCTTTCCACTAAAAGGGGCAGTTGCTGTGATTTTGCAATAAACCTGCAGACAATAATCAAGAAGGCCCCTGTTGTTCACTCTGCAAACTCCTAGTAGACACAGCATGGATGTAGCATAATTCCAAATCTTTTAAGATCAAGTGTTGTCTCTCAATAACTCATAAAAATGTTAACCATTAAATATATCTTTTTTCCATCAAAATACCCACACGAAACATTTATTTCCTTATATTCCCAATTTGCAATAAAGAAATCAAGAGAAATCAGATATAATATTTTTAAAGGATAGCAGTCATTCTAAAGTCCCAAGTTTATCTTAGGCATGTAAGTTATGAAATATATAACTTATATTCTAAGTATATTTAAATAAGTTTATATATAAAATTATCTATTTTTATTACAGTGGAATAATTTGGAAAAAGGCCAATTTCTATCTCTCAAATAAAAAGCAAAAACAAAAAAATGCTCTGTAAATGGTCAAGTTGATTTGCTGAACTTATTACACAGATGTTTTTGCTTTCTTTTAAAATCATTTAGGTATCTATTGATAGCATACTTTACGAGTCTGTTTTATTTTCTCAAAATGGCAATAAATAAATAAATAAATAAATAAATAAATAAATAAATAAATAAATAAATAAATAAATAAATAAATAAATAAATAAATAAATAGTTTCACTTCAGGATTTACACAGTTTGAAAAGATTTCTGATGTACTTATTTTGGGTAGAAAAGCAGTGGAAATTAGTGTGTGTCTTTTTAAAGAGACATGCAGATCTTAAAAGCATGCTTATACTAGCAAATTAGAGCAGCAACACAAGAAATGCAGAGGGTGCAATTTAATAAGCAAGGGCACAATCAAAATGATGTTCCAATATATAATATTATTTGAATTTGGTTAATTTTCTAAAGAATATATGCATAGCTCTTTTCTAAAGACACACACAGGCTGTTTTCATTGATATTTTTGGCATGCAGTCAAACATTTTTCACTTACCAGTGCTGAATTTTTTCTTGGCAGCTAGTGACCACCTGTCATTAAAACAGATAACTGCTCATGAAAAAACAAGGCTAAGCACACAGCTGCAAAGTCAATGTTTCAGAAACTAGAGCAGGAGCTTTACAGATTTGGTTGCATTTTGCTATACATTTTTATTTATCAGTGCAAAGGGGCAGCGACGTTCATTCTTAAGCACAACACTTTATCACAGTGCGCTAATCCAGACTGATAACCACAGAATAAATTACACTTTCCCCAACTCATATTTTGATACAATGCACACTCCATAACAAGATGACACATGATACAAGATAAAACCTGTACTTTGCACAATCTACACATCAGTTTTTAATGTTACATCCTTTGCAGAGTAAACACAAAGCAAATATAAATTTATGCGAGGAATGAAGTTTTCTGTACTGTTTTAAAAAAATGATTAAAAGTGCTTGACTACTTTCTGCTTCTAAACAGTAACTGCACGCTACTCTGCTGCAGAAAAACTGAAATAATTATACAAAAATATGATTTTTATTATCAGTATCGGTTCAATGCCATAATAAACAAGCATATATATAAAGGAATAAACTTCTGTCAAATGACAGAATTCTGGGGAATGCAATAGTGTTTCGACTAGTGGCTTGACTTTTTTAAGCATTATGCCTCTCTGCAACTTTTTTTTACCATCATCCAAACCTCTTTACGGGTATGTACCGTATTTTTCGCTCCATAAGACGCACCTTTCCATAAGACGCACCAATTTTTAGGAGAAGAAAACAGGAAAATATAATCTGTTTCCTTCGCCCCATAAGACGCACAGACTTTCCACCCCCCTGTTTTGTGGAGGAAAAGTGCGTCTTATGGTGCGAAAAATACGGTACCTTCCAACCTGGGGACAAATTATTTAGACCAGTGGCTCCCAACATTGGGACCCCAGATGTTCTTGGACTACAAATCTCAGAAATCCTGGCCAGCAGAGGCAGTGGTGAAAACCTCTTAAACTCTCAAGAGGTTTTCACCACGGCCAGGATTTCTGAGTCCAAAAACATCTGGGGACCCAGGGCTAGGAACCACTGATTTAGACAAAGCATATTAAAATGCCATTTCCTCACCCCAATGAAAATAAAATTTATTTTCAGATATATATAAATTGTTATAGCCCAACATCCACACTGTGAAAATTTGGAAGAGATGACAATTAAAAAACACATTCTGGGGAGTTTTTCTGCATTTTACACAAAGGATAGTCAACTTGTGGCCCTCCAGATATAACTGTACTTTAATTCTCATCAGCCACAGTAATGATGAGAGTTGCAGTCCAGTATTTATAGAGGGCTACACATTTTACTCTGCTTTACATGAAAATCCTAAAATCCTAAATCCCTCATAATCACCAAAGTTTCTACCAGCACATAAAGTATGGGAGGGAAATGTAGAGAACTAACCTGCCCCATGTCTAGGAGCAGATGAGAATCAGATGCCTGATGTTTGCCAAAATAAATACAAATGTATATATATAAATTTTAGCAGTGCTTTGAGACGCAACAGAAAATTGGCAGAATTGCCAATTAATACAATTAAATTCACAAAAATGTAATAAAGAGAGGTTCAAGGTTTGTCCGTCAGTCAAAGGTGCCTGTACCATACGCAACCACTTCATATAACGATCATGTGTTTCTTTCTGATATAACAACCGTGCTTTGAATACCTGTCACATAAATTATAAACATGCTACATTTGCAGCTTTGAGGGAAGATGCAAAAACAGTTGGCTTTTTATCATGACATGACTAGCGTTATGAGTTCACTTAACATCTCTGTCTTGTCTTTTAAAAATAGCAATATATGTCTCAGAAGACAGGAGGGCCTGGCGTGCTCTGATCCATGGGGTCACGAAGAGTCAGACATGACTAAACAACAACAACAACAACAACAACATGTCTCAGAGAGAGACAGAATTGGAGAAAGTCTTAGGTTCTCTAAGTCCTCTCTAAGTCTTAGGTTCTCTAAGTCCTCTTTCCCCAAAACCTATTCCTTGAATGAAGGTTTGAACGTTTAATTAATTGGCTACCCAGCATAGGCACCCAATACTTTTCTTTGTAAGTGTTCCAATAATGAAATCCCAAGTGTTAAGCAAAAACAGGAGGATCCGAAGGCAAAATTCCTATATCAAAATAGTGGGAAACCTAAGAAAAGAAGGAAATCCAAAGCAGACAGCTTGGGGGGGGGGGGGATGTATTATTGGTGTTAAATAGGTAGGGACCCCTGCAAGCTATTTAAAGGGTTAATGTCAGATCTTGGTAATTTCCATAAATGGCAATACACAGGTTTTGTTTTGTTTTGCTAAGAGGAAAAACAAAGGGGGAGGAATTAGTCTGCCCTTTATAAACTGATATGAATTCACACTTTCATAGTATGCTATATCAACTGATTAGCTTAATAAGAAAACAAGCAGAAATGCTGCATTTTGCAGGGCTTTTGTTCAGCAATTCATACAGGTTCTCCATCTGAATGTGATTTCTTCCTTAGAAATACTTGCTTCTTAGGGACCCACAAACAAACTAATGTATGCAAGCAATTAATGGACACACTTGTCAGAAAAAAAGAGTATAGTTTCAAAGCAAGTAATGTGTCTGCGCATGCACATGCGTATGTGTCTATATATGTGTAAAAAGGGGAAGGGCAAGAAAAAGAGTAAACAAAAGTGGTATGGCAAAAGCTAACAAAATTTGACTTGCAACATTAGATTGGGTAATGTATGAATGTTACTAGGAGATCAAGGTCTTGTTGTAATACAGGAAGCTGCAGCTTTGAATCACATCTCAGACACAAACCTGCCAGGCAGCCTTTACAAAGCACTGTTGAGACATCCTGTGAACAGATTTTGGGCTCACAAACTCCTCTTCCTCACTTCCTAGCTCACAATCATTATGCAGGACAGAAACGATAGCTGTAGATCAATTTTTTTCAAAATATAGTTGGCTTCTTTTCTGTGTTTTGTGTTTAACTTTGGCAATTTAAATAAAGAACTTCTCCATCTATCCCATCATACAGAGTTTAATAACAAATATTCTAATAGTTTTATATGCAAGTATGTGCTAACTTATTTCGTATGTAGTAAACATGTATTGACACTTGGTGTATCATTTTTAAATAAAACCACAAAGATTATACAGATATTATACGCAGTTTATTGTGAAGTATTCTATAAATAAGCATCTGCTCAATTTAGTATGCATGTGTATGTGCTGATCTTGTCACTGTTTTAAAAACTTTCCAAAAATAAAAGCAACTTTTAAAATACTAAATTTATTTGAAATCTAACTTATTAACTGATTTTAAGGTATCTGACTGGCAAGGGCAAATAAATTATGGCTTTAAAAACCATGATATTAAGTAAAAAAAAAAAAATAAGGGCAGCCCCTGCTAAAAGCCTGCCACAACAGCAAAAACAGATTATCACAAACCAAACTGTTACTATATACCGCAGTTTCCAATTCTGGTTTGGCAGTAAACTGTGGTTTACAGTAGCCACTGTTCATCCAATTCACAGATTATATTAAATTATGCTTACTTTGAATCAAAACATGTGAGAATAGCAAAAATGATAAAGAATGTGGAATTAAAGTCTAAAATAATCAATTAACTAGGCATCTACCAAGCCTCAGTCATGCCATCTGCAATTATGGGTATTAGCACTGTCTTACTTTACAAGACTATAACAAGCAATGGATGCAGGATAAAAATTATACTATTAAGGGGATTGGAAAAAAAATAATTCATCTGAAAGGTGGAGATGGAGGAGAGCTTTGCAGATACCCCGGACTGCCAGAAAAACTAACAAGAGGGTCCCAGAGCAAATCAAGCCTGAATGATCTCTGGAGGCAAAAATGTTGAAGCTGAGGCTGTTCTACTTTGGGCACCTCATGAGAAGGCAGGATTTTCTGGAAAAGACAATAATGCTGGGAAAGGTTGAAGGCAGCAGGAAAAGAGGAAGACCAAATAGGAGGTGGACCAACTAACCCAGAGGGAGCCGTAGGCTTGAGTTTGCAAGAGCTGAGCAGGCCAGCTGAGGACAGGGCATTCTGGAGAGGGCTCATAGGGTCGCCATAAATCTGAGGCAACTTGACGATACACAACAACAGCAATTATGTCTACTAATATTTAGGATTAAGCATAATTAAGAACAGTGGGTGGAGGGAGAGAATTAAATGACACAAAAGTGTTTAGAAGGTTCCAGCTCAAATACTCGTTTTCCAGATAGGCAAAGAAATGGCTCAACGGGAAGCCTGTCATTCCCAAAGCATGACTTTCCAAGCATGAAGTGAGCTAAAGGCACAAAAAGCAAAAGCCCTGAAAACTGTGAAGAGCAGCATGTTCATTAACCTCTACATGATAATCCTTTCATAGCTGCATATTAACTAGTTACATATTCATAATCATTTACATTATTTAGAAGACCTTCTATGGAAATTTCCAGGAGATATCCATTAGCTACAATGTTAAAGGTTACTCAAGATAGTCTGCTTAATGTTTCCAGGAAGCTTTTTTTAATTAGTAAATATGTAAATTGAGAGCATATGTTTTTTCCCTTTTCTCAGTACTTTTTTCTTCCCGGTAAGAAACAGGCCATCAGTGGAAAGACACATGGACACATGGGTTTCATCAACCCATTAGCTCCTTAGACAAAAATCAGCAACACTGATCTATTTTAATTTCATCCTTCTTTCTTTGATATCCCCCGTGAAGCAAGAAAGGAAAAATCATACATTCATGCCCTATCATTAAAAAAATGTAATCAGACTGGTGGTCCTTCGAGCTCAGTACTGCCACTGGCATTCCACAGTTTCAGACAAGAGTCTTTCAAAGCCTGGAAATGCCAAAGATCAAGCCTACGACCTGTTGCACATAAAGCATCGATTCTACGAATAAATGCTCTGGCAACGAAAGGACTCAGTAAAACAGTTCAGCCTAAGTTGCACAAAACAACTCCACTGAACACCATGTATCTATGGAAGAAAAGCAACACATAAGTACAAAACATATAAAGCTGCAAAGAAATGTAAATAACATGTCTGCAGGATGGGTGTGGATGTTTTTTTTTTTTGAGGATTTAACTCAAAAAAATTATTTTTAAAACTTAAATTGTAATTTAAATCGTCGGTTAAATCAAAATCATTTACTTCTATTCCCCCTACAATCTCGTACTTCACAGAATGAAAACAACCAAACCATTTTCCAGCAGAGGCTGATGAAGAAACAAAAACAAGAGACAGAACCTTTTTCTGCAAATCTGCAAACGGGAAAATTTGTAGATTTGCAGAAGTTTCCAAAAAGACCCTAAAAAGAATACATAATAACTCAGAGATTAGTAAATGTGCTGAATGGGAGAAAAAAGCTGACTGAATGAGGTAAAGCAGAACCTCAGGGAGGAAAAAGAATGGAATGAAATATTCCAGAACAAGGGAAAGGGGTTAGAAATCTAAATGGAAACACTCTGCAGTGTAATACTTTGTTGCAGGCCACGTTTCTATAATATAACTGTGACAAACCCAGACCTACTGGGATCTGCCACACAGTTACACTAAGCTGCCACCAACCATTCCCTTTAAGAAGTCACACAGACCAGGGATGGATTTTTAAACAATAAAAAGAATAAGGTTTATTTTAAATACACACAGGGTAAATAAAACAATCAGGTGAATAGGATAAAGGAACGTGGCTTATTCTCACTCATACAAGCATACAGTTTGGTTCACCCAGAACCTTAACTTAAAGCCCAGACCCTGAACCTATCAGTTCTGGCTAACCAACAGACACCTGAACCTATCAGGTTGGTACTCTGACACACAGTAGTACCCTGTCTGACACACAGACTCCCACACCAACTCCTTCTTCCCAGCTGCTGCTTCGTCTGCTAAGCTTCTCCACACACGCATCACATATTTATACAGTACAGCCCCTCCTCCTGATGTCCCGCCTTCCACTCCCCATAGGATGGAACTTTCCCTCCAAACCCATGACAGACAGGTAACATCAGTGCTGTATGTAACACCTCCCCTCTTTAAAAGTTGTTTTGTAGGGGGAAAGCTAAGGTGCTTTTCACCAAAAAAACAACCTGTATAAAATACACAAAAACAGTTATACATACCATATTATACTTACTCATACTTACATTCTAAGTTAAACATTTACCATTTAGTCATTTAAACATTTACCATATACAATACATTAATTTACCTTTATTCATACAAACCAAATTCTAAACCAGGTACATTTAACTTTGTCATCATTATATACATATAGTCCATGTTCTTTCGCCGTCTTCATTCTTCAGGTCTTCTTGATAAGGCGTCAGCAACACAGTTCACTGACCCTCTGACCACCTTCACTTCAAAGTCATAGTCCTGTAGGTTTAAAGCCCACCTCATAAGTTTGCTATTGTGGGTTTTCATTGTCTTTAACCATTGCAATGGTGAATGGTCAGTACACAGAATAAAATGTCTTCCCCAGATGTAAGGCTTGGCCTTCTGGATCGCGTAGACTATGGCCAAACACTCCTTCTCCACGGTTGCCAAATGTCTCTCACCTTTTTGAAGTTTCCTACTCAGGTAGGACACTGGATGCTGGTCACCATTCTCATCCTCCTGGCACAGAACTGCTCCTACCCCGCTGTTAGACGCATCGGTGTAGATGATGAACTCCCGGTCGAAGTCTGGAGCACGCAGGACAGGATAGTTGATTAACGCCTCCTTCAACCTCTGGAACGCCGCCTCACAGTCGCTGGTCCACGGGATGCGGTCATCAGCCTTCTTCCTCGTCAGATCGGTCAGCGGAGCCGCAATCTCGCTAAACCTCGGGATGAACTTTCTGTAGTAGCCCACCAACCCAAGAAATGATTTGACTTTTTTCTTGGTGTTGGGCCTAGGCCAATCACGAACAGCTTCTATTTTGGCCTCCAGGGGTTTTATCATTCCTCCCCCTACCATGTGACCCAAGTATTTGATTTCTGGGCTACCCAGCTGACACTTGCTGGCCTTTACTGTTAGCCCTGCTGCACTTAACCTCTGCAGCACTAACTCCAGGTGTATCAGGTGATCTTCCCAGGTATTACTGAAGATCCCTATGTCGTCAATGTAGGCCACTGTAAAGTCATTGAGCCCTGCCAAGGTCTGGTCCATCAGCCTTTGGAATGTGGCTGGTGCATTTCTGAGACCAAAGCTCAGGACTCGAAACTCATAGAGACCAAAAGGGCTGCAAAAGGCAGTCTTTTCTTGATCCCTGGGATCAATTCTTAATTGCCAATATCCCTTTACCAGGTCCAATGATGAGATGAACCGACAACCCCCTATGGTTTCAATCAGGTTGTCTAGCCTGGGCATTGGGTAGGCATCAGGAGTGGTTACACGGTTTAACTTCCTGTAATCGACACAAAACCTAATGCTCCCATCAGGCTTGTCTACAAGGACTATCGGAGAGGACCAAGGACTAGAAGAGGGGACGATTATGTTCTCCCTCAGCATCTCGTCCAGCTCCTTCCGCACCTTGTCCCTATAGGGTCCTGTTACTCGGTATGGGGATACTGCCTGCGGGGGTGCATCCCCTGTGTGGATCCGATGCATCACTCCCTTCACTATCCCCGGCTTGTTGGAAAACACCTGTTGATATTCATTAAGCAGCATTTTTAGTTCTTGCTGCTGGTCTTGGGTGAGTGCAGGACTGATCTTTACCTCCTCTGGGTTGTATTTTACTTCCCCTCTACCCTCCCAGAAGGGTAATTCAGCTTCCTCACTCTCAGCTGCTTTTATCGCGAATAAAACCCTCTGTTCCCCTCTGTAGTAGGGTTTTAGGGCATTCACATGAACCACCCTCCTTGCTTGGTTCTCCTCCTGCTCTATTAGGTAGTTCAGGTCTGACATCTTGGAAATGACCCTATATGGTCCTGCCCATTTGAGCTGCAGTTTGTTCTCTCTGCAGGGCCTAAGCCAAAGCACTTCCTCCCCTGGGTCAAAGTGCCTCTCTCTAGCTTTGTGGTCATACCATGTTTTCTGTCTGACCTTCTGAGCTTGCAGGTTTTCTGCTGCCAGCTCTAGATTTCTCCTTAGGTCATTCATCAAGGTGTCTATGTAAGTCACAACGTCTTGTGGGTCATCCTGGGTGATCTGCTCCCAATTTTGTTTGATCAAATCAAGGGGCCCTTTCACCCCTAAGTGTGCAGCAAACATGTCAGAGTGCCCCCTTTGTAAGATCATGGGGCGATACTTTTCAGGTACCACTAGCTGACTTCTGATCCCATCTCCCCCTTTTGAGATATTCCTCAGGGTTTCTCTATATAAAATCCCCTTTTTCTCCAGAAATCTCACTGGGGTTTCAGGTGTTAGCTGGGCGTCAGTCACCTGTTCAAAACACTTTTGGAGAGTGGCGTCTGCCTTTTGCTCCTGTCCAAATCTGCTGTCTGTGGTTAAGGTTTCCACCACAGCTTCTGAACTCCCCTCTGCTTCCGTCTCTGGCTCATCATTACCCCCCTGAACTGTCCCTGTGGTGGCTTGTGAGCGTGTAATCACTAGCACCCGTTTCACATGTTCAGCCAGGTCATTTCCCACGAGCACGGCTGCTGGCAGAGTCGATGAAATCGCTAGCCGCCAATCTCCCCTCCAGCCTTGAAAGTTGACAGGTACCTCTGCTACTGGCAGAGAGATTACCTGCCCCTCAATCCCTGCCACCTTTATGCTCTCATTTGGGATTATAAACTCCCTAGGAATGATATCTGGATGGCACAGGGTTACCTGGGAACAAGTGTCCCGCAGCCCCCTATACTGACGGTCAAGTATTCCTACGTCCACCCCAGCTGTCTCAAACAACTGAGAATCTGTTTTCACCAGCAAGCAGCGCTTTACCTCTATAAGAGGACCATTTTCCTCAGCCTGATCAGCAGAGGTAGCTGTTCCAGACTGAATAGTCATGGCAACAGGCTCCCTCTGTGACACTGAGCCTTGCTCTTTCTGGACACAGAACACAGCTTTTGGCTTGGTCCCACTAGAATTCTGAGGCACCATTCCTTTTAGCTGCTTTAATTTCTCACACTCTGAGATTAGATGACCCTTTCCCTGACAGAAATAGCATTTTCTGGTGTATTTTGATTCTCTCTCATCTTGTTTTGGTTTTCCCTCCAAAATCTGAGGTCTTGGTTTCATGTCTGAGGGCTTCCCTTCACCATGGGCCCCTCCCCCTTGCTGGCTTTTCCCTGGTCCTTGAGAGTACTTGCTGTAGGTTTCTTTGGGTTTACCCACAGATTTCCCCTCACCCAAGGGCTTTCTTATTTGGGAAATAAAATCTGCGATCTCTGAGGCTTCTGCCACAGACCTCGGTTTCCTTTCCCTCACCTGGAATTTCAATTCCCCCTGCAGGACTGAATAGAACTGTTCCAGTGCTATCAAGTCTTTAAGCTGCTCATAGGTCTCTGTCCCTTCCTGCGATAGCCATTTCTCAAGCAGCCTCACCAATTGGGCCCCCACTTGGGTAAAAGTCTGTTCTGGTTTTTTGGTGAGGGACCTGAATCTTTGTCTCAGCTGCTCTGCATTTATCCCATGTCTGGCAAACACCAGTTTCTTAAACTCTGCAAAATCTTTCATCAGTTCCTCAGGCATCTCGGCATAAACCTCAGCCAGGCTACCACTGATTAAAGATCGCATGATGGTCATCTTCTCAGTTTCCCTCACTGAGAAGTCCACAAACGCTCTTTCCACTAAGGAAAAGAACACCTCAGGACAATCTCCCTTGTGGTACACAGGGAATTTCTTCAGGTCAGCCTTAGACAGTTGGCCTCCCTCAGAATCCCTATTATTATTATTGTTCTGATTCATCAGTTCCAGTTTTTTTAATTCAAACGCCATCCTTTCTTTTTCCAGAGCAATTTTCTCTCTCTCTCTCTCTAGTTCAAATTGCCGTTGTTTCTCCCTTTCCCTTTCTTCTCTTTCCCTTTCCTCCATTTCAAATTGCCTCATCCTCAGTTCATGCTGTTGGGCTATGAGCAATTTTCTAAGTTCTGGGTTCTGCTCTCCTGTGCTGTCACCTTGCACTGAGCCAAATTCATCCTCAGAACCTTGGTCAATCTGGGGGTCTTTCACATCACTCATTTCTGCCATCTGGCTTCGAGTCAAGGGCATAATCCCCCCCCTCAGAACAAGCTGCTTTAAAAGTCAAGCCTCAAAATAAAACGACCACTTTTTTCCTCTTGCCTCAGAACCAGCCCTCCCTAGAGATTGCTGCTGTTCTTCAGCACCAAACTTGCAACAGTATCGAGTCAGAGCCTACCCCCCTCTGCTGGGCCTCTCAGCTGGCAAGCTAGATCACTGTTGCTACGCAGTTTTGCCTCAGCTTTTTCCCGCCAAAACTAGGCTGCCTCAGAGCACCTTAATCTAAGTCTTCCCAGTTGGCACGTTCTTCTACTAGCGCACCTCCCCGTGAGGTACACCTAGAAGATTACCTACGCGCCTCAGACTGTCCCTGACTAGACCCCCCTTGCTCTGGGCACACTTGCCAAGGCTTTGCTGGACCGCTGGACAACTGGACCAGTCGTATCCCACACGCTGGACACCAATCAATGTGACAAACCCAGACCTACTGGGATCTGCCACACAGTTACACTAAGCTGCCACCAACCATTCCCTTTAAGAAGTCACACAGACCAGGGATGGATTTTTAAACAATAAAAAGAATAAGGTTTATTTTAAATACACACAGGGTAAATAAAACAATCAGGTGAATAGGATAAAGGAACGTGGCTTATTCTCACTCATACAAGCATACAGTTTGGTTCACCCAGAACCTTAACTTAAAGCCCAGACCCTGAACCTATCAGTTCTGGCTAACCAACAGACACCTGAACCTATCAGGTTGGTACTCTGACACACAGTAGTACCCTGTCTGACACACAGACTCCCACACCAACTCCTTCTTCCCAGCTGCTGCTTCGTCTGCTAAGCTTCTCCACACACGCATCACATATTTATACAGTACAGCCCCTCCTCCTGATGTCCCGCCTTCCACTCCCCATAGGATGGAACTTTCCCTCCAAACCCATGACAGACAGGTAACATCAGTGCTGTATGTAACAATAACTTTTTTAAAAAGTGATTTGACCAAATGCTTCAAGCCAAAGTTGAAGCATATGATATAAGCTTCCCCATCTGTAAAATGGGAATAAGGGGCAATTACTCCTTTACCTTGTAAAAACTGTTATTAATTAATGTCTTGAAGATGTGAAGCACAGTTAAGTGCTTAGGAGTATTATTTACCACTTGAAAAGTTATCTGAATATGAGCAAATAGGAGAGTAATTTGAGGCTGTTTAACCTTGAATTAAGCTCTATATTAAACATTTAAATGCTTCAATTTTGTAATAGAAAATTGAAGTCAGCAGTCAAGAGTGCAGTTACAACCTCTTAAATTCCATCTGTAAGTGAACGCATGTGCAACTCAATGTCGGATTGCAGCCACTGAGTACTCCTTGCACTAGCAAAGAAAGCAAACACAATGTTTAGAATAAATCATCAAACACATTTAAATTTGCATTATTTGCCATTAGGAACTTGCTATACTATCTGAAATTCATCATGCCATCTGGGATTGTATCTGGCCCTACTTATTATTACATCCAATATTGTAAAGCTCAAACCTCTTATTCTACATGTGCAGGTGCCTTTGAACACAGCTGTGACTTCTAAGTATTTCAAATAAACAAAATTGAACATCAACAACCCTAAGATGCAAATCTAAAATTTATACCAACTGTAAAGCCAAACTTCATCCTGCTGAAAAAGTTGGATGAATGGAGATCGACACTGCCAAATGTCACTGCCTACCCTCTTCTTTGTGAGCACAAAATGCATAAACCCTGCAAATTGAATACAGTGGTGCCTCGCAAGACGAATGCCTCGCAGGATGAAAACCCCGCAAGACGAATAGTTTTTGCGACTGCTATGGTGCCTCGCAAAATGGTTTCTTCTATGGCTGTGCTTCGCAAGACAATCCCCCCCCCCCAAGATCGATGCCTCACAAGACGAAAAAAATTCATTCGTCCTGTGAGGTTCCCATAGGAATGCACTGCAATGCATTCCTAAGGGAAACTGCTTTTCGGAAGACGGTTTTTTCGCAAGACAGCGCTACTCGCGGAACGAATTACACTCGTCTTGCGAGGCACCACTGGATGCAGTAAATTCTTTATTCTCTAGTTGAGAGTTTGAAAAATGTTCACGTCCCCACTCCATACTAATGTATTTTATGACTTACTAGCTATATATATAATCAGTCATGGCTCTCCTACCATTTCATCCCCACCTATCTCTGAGGGTCGGACAGGCTCAGAGAGGATGACTAGTCAAAATCATCCAGCGAGGTTCATGGCTTTAACTCGCATCTCCCAAGGCTGAGTCCAGTTTTAACCGGCAGTGCCAAATGATGAGACAGTGGGAGTTGTAGCGCAAAATATCTGAAAACCCATAGGCTGCTTCCTCCTGCAGTATACCAGTGAGTTTCCAAAAACTGTATCCTTGGGGAACACCAGTGTATTACAAAACATCCAAGGTTGCAGACTTTGTTTGTATAAGGCTTTAGCCACACCCGTCAGAATTGCAGGCTCTCCCACACAAACTGTATACACCTCACAATGCACCTGACTTTCACTTTCTCCACAGAGGATGATTACTAACTGGCCTCAAGGTAAGCTGGTCTACCATTACTAAACTTTTCAGAAGAGAATTCTTTGATGAGAAGAGAAGTGAAAAATGATTGCTCTACTAATACACAAAACTCTCGTCTTTTCCACTGATGTGAATTGTACTACTGATGGCAGAGAAACACTCAATGCCAGGGTTTAGGTCACCCTGAAGTGTTTCCATCTATGTTCAGGCTGCACCACTTCAGACTATAAGGGTTAGCTCACATGACTAAACAATTCCCCATCCAAAACTAGCAGAAAATTAGCATGTCAAGAAAGCTTGATTATAACCCTTCATAGATCTCTATGTGCAGGAAATATTAGGGCTGAATGTGTACTCAATTTGCTGAGCCTCTCCCCTGAAATCTAAAGGAGAACACAGAATCCAAAGGCAAAGGTTACAACTCAATGAGAAAGAAGACTGAGAGAGTGGGGTAGATTTGTCAAAGAAAAGAAAACCTGAGTTTTTGTTTATTGGTCACTGAAGCAGGAGAAAATAACAAAATCCATTTTCGTAGGTTCATCATGCTTCTGCCAACCCTAGTCTGTAGCCTCCAGAAGCACCAAATAAGTTAACTCCATCCATAAATACCTCTGGATGTCTGAAACATACTGGTATACACAATATATGCAATGTCACACATACGTAGTTAGCTGCTTTGAGGTTAAGGCAAATACCCACACAGAAAAAGCTATGACCAATTTATAGGTTCTAATGAAAGGACATAAACGGAAAGGTCCAATGTTTTCTTACTAGCTTCTATGACAGCTCTTCCTATAACCATGCTGTAGGAGTTAATTCTCCATCTTAAATTCAAAACAGATTCCTGTCTACTGCTATCTAAATTTAAGCAGGAGTACAATGGGACTGAAATGACTCAAATGATTGAAACCCTTGCCTATTGGGGTACAAATGTATAATCTCCTATCACATGTGTATCAAGCACGATGTCTCTTTTTAGCTGGTGGTGAACTGAGATACACAGCTTCATGCTAATCATTCTTTTGAATAACTTACAATGGTGCTTATCTATTTATTTCCAGACCTGGTATGTGTGTTTTCTCGTATCTCACACACTCAAAAGAACCAAAATGAAAAACAAAACAAAACCCCATACCCAAATAAATGTTTTATTGAAAGGAATTTATTAGAAATTATTAATACTGCCAACCTAGCAGTTTGAAAGCATGTAAAAATGCAAGTAGATAAATAGGTACCACCTCGGTGGGAAGGTAACGGCGTTCCGTGTTTAGTCGCGCTGGCCACGTGACCACGTAAACTGTCCACGGGCTAACGCTGGCTCTACGGCTTGGAGACGGGGATGAGCACCACATCCTAGAGTTGGACACGACTGGACTAAATGTCAAGGGGAACCTTTTTATTTATTAGAATACAGTTCTGCTAATTTATAAATACAGAAGTATGTCCACTATATACCTGGAACTTCTACAACCCATCTTTGCAGGCTTCTAGCCCTATTTAAAGTAATTTTATGGATCCATATGTGAACACACATTTTGCTGTTCTCAGTGGGCCCTGCTTCTGACTAAACTTTCATTAAACTAGGGGGTCATTTCATACATGCATTAACTATACATACTGTCGGTATAACATACCACAATGCAGGATTGCCATAGTGCATACTCAAATGCTTCCAACATTTCATCATACTCTAAGATGCTTCCAAAATACTCTTGCTCTAGTTTCCCAAATGCTGCAGTTCTTTGAAATACACTTATTGGAACGGAGTCCCAACTTAATGGCCCAGTCCAGACAAATAGCTAAGTCATGGTGTAGCTGTATAGTGCAAGCTATGGACTCTGTTCCTCCTTCCCTCTTTCCTTATAGTATGAAAGAAAAGACTGAAGGTGTTAACTGGGCTCAGAAACAATTACAGTGGTGCCTTGCTTGATGATGTTAATCCGTTCCGGCGAAGTTGCTGTAGAGCGAAATCGTCGTCAAGCGAAAGTAAAAAGGACATTAGAATGCATTAGAAACCGGTTAATCCGTTCTAATGGGCGAAATACCTCATTGTAAAGCAAAGATCCTCCATAGGGAGGACATTTTCCGGTGCCTCTCTTGCGAAAAGTCCGTCCTAAAAACAGCAGGGAGCCATTCTGCACAGTGGGCAGCCATTTTGAGAGCAGCCGATCAGCTGTTTTCAGACCATCGTTAAGCGAAAAATCAGTTCCCGAAGCAGGGAACCGATCATTAAGGGAATTTTACCCATTAAAACATTGTTTTGCAATCGCAAAAGCGATCACAAAAACCTCATCATCAAGCAGATTCGTCGTTTAATGAGGTAATCATTACGTGAGGCACCACTGTATAAGAGACTTTTCAATTGCAACATTAAAACTATATATTTAAAATTATGTGTATGAGTCAACACAAGCCTTAAGCTTCCACACTTCCATTTCTTCTTTCTCTTGGCGCAGCCATGAGATAGGAAGCTTGTGCTTCCATTTTTAAAGCAACCAGAGTTTCTCAGTATACATGATGTTGTTTGCTCCTTTTAGCCAAACTAATAGAGGGAAATGAACAAAACAAGGAGTTCAATATGTGCCTTTTGGTTATAAATAACCAGATCATGCCCTTGCAGCCTGGACTTTCCCTAGAGCATCTCCAGAAAACTTTAACGCCTTGCACCCAGCTCAGGTTTTATGCCTGTCCAGTGGTCCAACCTTTAATAGTGTCATGCGCTATCATGTCACCTCTGATTTGCTATGAATGAGTGATCCTCAACATGTTCATTAACAGCCTTGCTCAGCTCTTGTCAACTCAAGGTTATGGATTCAACCAATCTCATATTCAATCTCCCTCTTTTCCTGCTGCCTTCAACTTTGCCTAACATTAGTGTCTTTTCCAGTGATTTTTCTTTTTTTCCCTTAATATGTGCTCAAAGTATAACAGCCTCAGTTTTGTCATTTTTGCCTCTGATTTCTTGGCTGCAGTCCCCATTTGGATTGATAAAAGTAAACAACATTTTTAATAATTTCAATTTTTCACTGTCAGCATTAAAGAAGTTCCGCAATAACAATTAACGTCCCTCCTAATATTCAACTATATGTTCAACTATTCCATTTTCTTCTTTCACTTTTTTCAGGAATCATTTCAAATCATTGTAGATTTCTATCAATAAGATGGTGTCATCTGCATGCCTTAATTTACTTATGTTTCTTCCACCAATTTCCATTCATCTTTCATCTGGATCTAATCCAGTTCTCTGTATAATATGTTCTCAGTAGGGATTGCACAGATAAGGAGATAAAATATGCTCCTGTCTGACTCCTTTGTCTATGGGAAATCATTCTGTCTATCCATATTTGATCCTAACTGTAACTTCTTGTACATAATACAGGTTACCCATGAGGACCATGAAATGCTGAGGGACACCCATTTCTTTTAGAACAATCTATAGATTCAAATTATTGAGGCTTTGCTGTAATTCACAAATTTTAATTCTGAAATTCTTTAGTAAGCTCTTGTAGCCAACATATATTTGCAATATGATCTCACATGCTTTTTCCTTTTCTGAATAATTCTATTGTTATTCCATTTCCTCTTGGTGATTTATTTCTCCCAAATGCTTTCACTTCACTTTCTGAAACTGTAGGCTCTTTATCACAGGATTCCTCGTCAAAGGAATCTGTCATCCTTTTATCTCTTCCGTATAATTCTTCATTATATTTCTTCCTTTTTTTATTTTATCCTGCTAAGATAGTATGGCCCTCTGTTGATATTTCAGCATCTTTAACTTAGGTTTAAAATTCCCATTACATTTCTTGGGTCTTCCAGAAGAGAGGTATTATTTTTATTTTGTGTTGCTCTCTTCTATGTTTTTGTACTGGTCATTATAATTGTTTTCTTTGTTCCTGCTTGATGGCTACTGAAAAGCCGCATGCAGGATTCTGACCCTATTTCTGCATCCCTTTTCTTTTGCTTCTCTTCTGTCCTTAAAAACACCAAAAAGCCATCTAGGTTTTTACTTTCTTTTGGCTACAGTAGTCTTTTTGCATCCTTCCCTAATATCATATTTGGTGCTACAGTTCCTCTGATTCACAGTCAATTGTGTTCAGTAATGCAGATCTGTTCTTTATGTGGACTTTAAATTCATCAGAAATGTTATTTCAGTCATACTTTCTACCATGACACTTTTAGTGTTCTTTTTCAACTTTAATGTTCAATAATAACCGTTTGTGGTAACCAAATCTGCTCCTGGGCTTGTTTTGGCAGAAAGACTAAAGCTTCTTCATTTATCTGCTTGTATTTTATTGCTTGTTCAGTTGTTTTACAATTTTTGTTTTTTCGAAGCAGGTGGGTTGGATTTATGTAATCTTGTAAGACTGCCCATCATAAGTGTGGTGGTATATAAATGCTATGTTGAATGTTCCAACACTGGAGGTATTTAAGAGAAATTTAGACAGCCAATTGGCAGATGTCCTTTGATTTGTAGTCCTGCATTGAGCAATGGGTTGGACTCAATGGCCTTATAGGCCCCTTCTAACTTCACTATTCTATGATTCTATGCTATAAATAAATATAAATTATGTCTTATACATACAAATGCAATGTATATTCCAAGCACTCAAGCAGTTCTGCCAAGTTCTATTATAATGAATTTCCTGTCTCTAGGCCCACTAGTGAAATGACCTACAAAAGCCCTGCTACATAAATCCATACCTTTTAAGTAGGATTTCAATACTTCTAAGAAAATATAAACTAAAGCTGCTGAACACTACAAGCCCTCCAGCAGAACATCACAACTCATTGTAAGATTGGACCACAGGGTGATCAGAAACAGAAGATGACAGGTCTCATTCACCTGTAATGGTTGTGTAAAAGATGGAAATTCTCTGTTCCGAATCTTTTAAAGGTGAAGAAGAACTATACTGGGGGGTTACTCTCTATGTACAGAAATTATATTCAGCCCACCTGCTCCCATCAGGTTCTTGACTTTCATCATCCACAACAACTTCGTAACTTTAACCTACACCATGGACCACCACAGCACCCGAGCCATCCAAGACCCAACAATACAGGCAGAATACATTACTCAATATAACCTCAAATACTAAGTATTCAATGGAATCCATTCATGCCTTTACTTGAAAATAATCAAATGATGAAAGAGAGAACTGATTCAAGTAAGGGTGGGGCAGAGTCAGTTTCATTCTGAGATCTGGATCAAATTTCACTTGACTCTTCACTTCTATATGTAGGTCTAACACCAAGCACATTTGCAACATTTTAATGCATTTATTTAAACAACAGATTGTAATGACCTGAAAACATTCCAGATGGCGCAGTAGCAAACATATGGAGAACCTTTCATTAAGTGATTCTGAAGTGATTTGATTAAAAAGAAATAAAGCACAAAAAATAGCACATCAGTAATTTTGACTTCGAAAAGAACTCTAAAAGGAGAAGTTGGGCCATTTATGCTGCAACAGCTTTGTCAGGTCAACAGAATCTAACACATAAAATAATATTCCCAAGAATTGACACTATTAATCCTTTTCTAGCCATCTAATAAAGTTTTAAAAAATTAAGGTAAAAAGACATTAACTTTGCTCATTATCTATTATTCATTTTGTTTTAAAATATGTATATCTCACCTCTAAAAATAAGTCACAGTCAAAAATCTGATTTCAGTACCAGAACTAGACCTTAGAAACAAACCCTTTCCTCCTAAAATTTCTTAATTTCAGTAGCCAAATTTCAGAATGATGAAGGCTTTTGGAGCTGGGACAATACTTCTAGACTACGAGGAGGCACAAAAGTTTGCTAATCTACTGAAAATTAGATTTTCACACTCATTTTGAATGTTTTTTACTGTAGAGATAAAAAAAAAATACAATCCTGGGAACATTTTATGGAGCTCAAACAACTGTTTGTTCTCAAAGCCTTAATAGAATTTAAACCAATATCAGAAAAATCAGAGGGAGATGATGAGTGCACACAAAAAAGGAAGCATATGAGTGAAAACTGCATTTCAAGGGAACTTTTTATATTAACTTTCTTCCAGTTTTATACTATTTCAGGTAAGCTTTTGAAAATCTGGTGACCTTGTATCTATCTCCCCTCAACTATATTGTCCATACAGGCATTTAACATATGCTGATACAAAAAGATTTAAAAATAACTGGAGATTAGAGAAGGGGGGGCAACAAAGCCAGGGTTGAAACTGACCAGAGACATGACTAGGCTTGCTAAGAAGGGAGACAGACCTGCACACAAACACTAGGGCGGATAAAGATTGATGCATCTTAAAAATCAAATTGATTTAAATCGTTATTTATATTTTAACAATTTTTTGTTTAAATCATTAAAAAATCAATTTTGTAAAGTTTAAATCATGATTTAAATTAATTTGATTTAAATAAAATTCACCTTCTCTCTCTCTCTCTCTCTCTCTCTCACTCACACACACACACACACACACACACACAGGGGAGTTATGTGGAGATGAAGCACAGAAGGCATACCAGTGAGTTGCAAACTCCACAGACACAATTTACACAGATAGGAGCATTCACATATCATGTAGACACACATATTAAATAATGGATTTAAAATAAGCTAAATCCAATTCAGAGTTTTCCCCTAGTATAACCACACTCTTAGTCCTTGTTTCTCATCCTTCATTTTATTATCACTGTTAAAGCATACTGTTTAGGTTTAGCACATTTTGTTTCAATTCTAGAGGTTAAAAAAAATCATGCAAACAGACTCCTTTCAATGAGCAGGACTTCCCTCCAACTTACCACACTGGTAGTTGCTAAGCTATTTTTGCCCAAACTTGTTTCACCAAGCTTGTGACAAGCCCAGGAGGGGGGAAAGACCACTTCCTGGATGCACAGATACCTGTCAGGGTAAAATTTCTCACACACGCCATGCAGAAAGGTGTTACTCACTTTATGGGCATTATATTAAAGTATATTTTTAGTTCTCAGGGGTTCTTTGCTGCTATAGCCTAATTTAATTAATGCCTATATTGAAGGACCGCAATGGTGTCCTAACGTATAGTTTGCATTTCTGGAATCACATTGAAGTTTTCATTCCCCTCGTCCTTACTTGTACAAACCAATGAATCAGCAAAAACTACAGTATATGGAAATAAGTTTCTGTGCAAAAGTCTTTCCTCTTTGTAACCTTGGTTTGGTTTCAGTTTTTGCCCGTGAAAAGGAGACCACTATAAAAAAATGAAAAAACAAAACAAAAAGATAGCAGTACTGCAACAGGAGATATTATCCAAAATCTATTGGGGAAAACTATGTGCGTTCCCCTCTTGTTCGTTACACTGCCAGGTGCATGACCAAACACACAGCTATTTATGTGCCCAAAGGATAGCTGAGTGAAGACACTGAACTGCACGTGCAATTTGCCTTACACAATTGTGTAAGACAATAAAAGTCCAGCTACTCCAGTAACTGTTCCAGCATTCTTTCACACCAGTTCATGTAACATCTACAGCTTTATCAGCAAGCTATGGGAAGACCTTCAAACTCAAATTCCAAAGCCTCAGAAGTAGGATTCTTTCATGTGTAAGATACAACACTACACTCTTTTCAACCCTGGATGTGCACACTCAGGAAACACACAAGTTTCACTTCCATATGAGCCTACCCGGCAGTTAAGATCTAGCCAGGGGGCCCTTTTGAAAGAGCCGTCCCTCAAGGAGGTAAGAGGGATGGCTTGTAGACAAAGGGCCTTTTCGGCAGCTGCCCCCAGACTATGGAATGCCCTCCCGACTGAGATTCGTCTGGCGCTGACACTGATGACATTTTGGCGCCAGGTCAAAACCTTCCTGTTCCAGAAGGCTTTTAATTGAAATAACATCAACTGTGGGTCCTGATGGCAATTTTAATTGTATTTTAATCATTTTATCTTTTATTGTATTTTAATTGAATTTTAATTGTTGTAAGCCGCCCAGAGACCTTTGGGTAGAGTGGGCAGCATATAAGTTAAATAAAATAAAATAAAATAAAATAACGTAAAGTGAAGTGAAGAAGCCTGATGCATTCAGCTGGGGAAGATGCTCAAATAAGGACACTTAAATGCAGTGTGTGGCCTTTCGTTTTACTGTAAGCCATACATTAAGAAATCAGCGGTCAGTCACACGAAGACACAGTTGATATGATCTTATTTATTCATTCATTCAACTTGTATACTGCCCCATTAGTGCAAAGGGAGGTTATGTGAATATGACTGGTGTTCATAATGAGGGGCCAGTGTACACTAGGAACAGCAGAGCAGACTGCATTGCTCCTCCTATAAGCAACAGTTCCCACTGAATTTATGAACCACATGGCAATACTCCTCTAAAAAGTCTTTACCATCTGTGCTTTCCCCTATATATGTTGATCTAATTATATCTTCCACAGTGACTTGCACTCTGCCCAGACTAGAATTAAGATGTTTAGCCTCATCTCCAAGACGTTTTACCCTCAGACCTAGAGGAATATATAGGATCTGCCACAAGATATTCCTATATATATATATCTTCAACTTCTAAAAGGATTACTCTCATTCAAGATCATTCAAGCCAGTCATCTGTGTCTTCATTCGGAATATGGCATTCTCTCTTTTCAAACAATTTTTCTTTTCCCACTGATATTTAGCATTCTAATCCTAAGGAGTAGGGTAAATCCCCTTTAAGTTATTTCTAGTGTGGGAAAGCTGTGGGGGAGTTATTTATTCAGTCTAAAAATGCACTACCATAAACCTCAAGAGTTTTTCCAAGTGCACTGATCTTTCTTCCTTGTTTCAGGTCCATCTCCACTAGTGTTCACCATCCAAATCTGAACTATAATAGAAGCTAGACAAACTCCTCTACCACCACCCTAGGATTTATTCAATATTAGTGATTCTTAGCAACTATTTAAACACTGCCCCTGCACCTTGGATTCATAGCCTGAAACCAGAAATCAAGTGGCCTTACAATACACATATGTACACACCTTCAGATAACCACAAAATCCTTAGCCAACCATCTGGGAAATGATGCCATAATATCCTTCTGTGCCACCTAATATCACTGCATTCCTGAACTCCCAAAATGACAACCTATCTTCTAATCTGTAAATTCATGTCATACTTTTTTTATTTCATACAGCAACACTAAATGCATACACTCCTCATTCCATACAATCACTAATGCAGAGTGGAACCTGCACTTTGTCCATAAAGACATAATAAAAAGGAAGACAGGACCCACTTTTTAGAAATGTTAATAACATAGTCTAAGGATGAAGACAATATCTCTTGATAGTACTGGATCATTGCAGCAATATGTCTTGTTTAAAAAAGGTTGAAAACTAAATCTATGTGTTAACTGCCTACTGTGAGGAAGAGTCTGAGAGTGAGCCGTCCCCTCATACATCCAGCTTAGAGCCAGCAAGGGGAATGGGAAATAGGAAAAAGACAAAGGAAACAGCAAGAAGTAAAACAAGAGGCAGAGGCGCGCACCGGAGAAAGGGAAGATGTTCGCGCGGAGGAGATAGGGTTGGCGCGAGACAGAGGAAGCCGCGAGGAAGAAGGACAGTTAGTGCCGTTAGAAACTGATGAGAGGGGACAGAAGCAGGGGTTAGAGGAAGCGAGAGAGAGCATCGACGTCTTTCTAACCACGGAAGAGAGAGCTGAAACTAAAGAGACTGAAAGAGTAATAGTATTTAAAGAGAATGTGATAAAGAAACTTGATAAAGGAGTCCAAGTATTTTCCGTGCCCAGGAAAAGAGCTGCAAATGAGATCGATGAAGAAGATCCTTAGAAATTAATCAAAGAAAGAGCAAACCCAATAATGCCAGGTTTGAGCCCTGAAGAATGGACTGTCCTGGTTTACCCCAAGGGCAGGGGTCCGGAACGGATGGTACACCATCCTGATCCAGCCATGGAGAGGGAGAAACCAGTGGAGGGCACCCCTGTTGCGGGACCTTGTGTGCAGTTCGCAGCGGGCACCTGAGATTACCCACCGAACAAGAGAAGGCAGCAAAAACCTACCATTAAGAGATAATAACAATGAAAAGTCTCTCATGTGGTACTGGGAATGTTCACCCCAACAGCTATCTTTACACAGTTCAATAGAGTTGAATAAGGATGAAACTGCAAGTTACGTTAATAAAAGTTCTTTTATTAATAATTCTGAGTCATCTTTTGTATTGCCAGAAGAGGAACAGCCAAAGATAAATACTGAACCCGCTTACACCTACAGGCTGGAAAAACAGTTAAATCTGTAATTGGTGTACAAAAGGCTAACTAAAGGGACTTGAGAGAAAACTAATTGGGGTTAACTAACTTCAACAAAGGCTACAAGCAGGTATATATTCACTATAGAATGGAAAGGCTCTAAAAGTTGAAGGAATACCTACATAATGTTAGATCCTTTCAATTCATGCCATTAAAATGCCATAGGACTTCTCACCATAATGAAAGCAAGATCAAGAAATGTACCTTTCTGGCAAAGCACACAGCATGCGTACAGAAAGGCTCCAAGTAAGGATGGAAATGATGCTGCCTGAAGCTATGGGAAGCAGCAATATGCCAATACAGACCAATAGTTTCCGACCTTTGGCTCTCCAAATTTTCCGAATTTTAGCTCCCAGAAACTATACTACTGACCATGTTGGCAGGGAGCTCCTGGGATGTGAAGTTCAAAAAGTGTAGAGAGCCAAAGGAATAGAACCTTTCCTAGAAATATTGAGCATGATTAACCAATGGTCTGATGTGGTGATCGAGCTCCTTATCCATAACTCATATGATCCCACAAACTGTGCTGCAGTGACTAGAGTATCCTACTTAGAATGGGTAGATCCAGGTTCAAAGCCCCATTAAGTTCACTGGATAACCACTGGCCAAGCAATGCTGCCTTACAAGAGAGAGGGGCAAAAATGTGGCACTATAGAAGTCGTTGGACAGTATGACCAATGGTGAGGGATGATGGGATCTGCACTTCAACAATATCTGGAAAGTCAAACTTTGTCCACACATGGTTGCTGTGAATATTTCCTCCCACCTAAAATGTACAAAGGTTGGCAATGTTAGGCAAATTAACCAAAAAAAACTAATGTAAATTAAAAGATTTCATTCCATAAATTCAGACATTATCCTGAAAGTAAGCTATACAGACGTCAATGGGTCTTACTATTATATAGCTATGAGTATGGTTTCATATTCTAATAACAAAACTGCCTTAGGATATCATACAAAGGCGAGTGATGGATCTCGACAAGTTAACACCACAAATCAAATTTAAGAAAATTAACACAAAGCTGTCATCTACTGCTACTGTTTTTATTAGTATTAAACCTTTTGCCAGAGAACCAGCATGGAAATTGTTGTTGTTTAGTCGTTAAGTCGTGTCCGACTCTTCATGAACCCATGGATCAGAGCATGCCAGGCCCTCCTGTCTTCCACTGCCTCCTGGAGCTGGGTCAGATTCATGTTGGTCGCTTCGATGACACTGTCCAACCATCTCATCCTCTGTCGTCCCCTTCTCCTCTTGCCTTCACACTTTCCCAACATCAGTGTCTTTTCCAGGGAGTCTTCTCTTCTCATGAGATGGCCAAAGTATTGGAGCCTCAGCTTGAGGATCTGTCCTTCCAGGGAACACTCAGGGTTAATTTCTTTCAAAATGGATAGGTTTGTTCTCTTTGCAGTCCAGGGGACCCTTAAGAGTCTCCTCCAGCACCACAATTCGAATGCATCAATTCAAGGTCAGCCTTCTTTATGGTCCAGCTCTCACTTCCATACACTGCTACTGGAAAAACCATAGCTTTGACTTTGTCAGCAAGGTGATGTCTCTGCTTTTTAAGATGTTGTCTAGGTTTGTCAATGCTTTCCTCCCAAGAAGCTGGTGTCTTTTAATTTCATGGCTACTGTCACCATCTGCAGTGATCATGGAGCCCATGACAGTAAAATCTGTCACTACCTCCATATCTTACCCTTCAATTTGCCAGGAGGTGATGTGGTCATGATCTTAGTTTTTTTGTTTGTTTGTTTTTTATGTTGAGATTCAGACCATTTTTTGCACTCTCTTCTCATTAAGAGGTTCTTTAATTCCTCCTCACTTTCTGCCATCAGAGTGGTATCTTCCGGCAATCTTAATTCTGGCTTGGGATTCCTCCAGTCCAGCCTTTCGCATGATGTATTCTGCATATAAATTAAATAAGCAGGGGGACAATATACAGCCTTGTCACACTCATTTCCCAATCTTGAACCAATCAGTTGTTCCATATCCAGTTCTAACTGTTGCTTCCTGTCCCATGTATAGATTTCTCAGGAGATAGAGAAGGTGGTCAAGCATGCCCATTTCTTTAAGGACTTGCCAGTTTACTGTGGTTCACACAGTCAAAGGCTTTTGCGTAGTCAATGAAGCAGAAGTAGATGTTTTTTCTGGAACTCTCTGGTTTTCTCCATAATCCAGTGCATGTTAGCAATTTGGTCTCGAGTTCCTCTGCCCCTTTGAAATCCAGCTTGTACTTCTGGGAGTTCTCAGTCCACATACTGATGAAGCCTACCTTGTATGATTTTGAGCATAACCTTTCTAGCGTGTGAAATGAGTGCAATTGTGCGGTAGTTGGAGCATTCTTTGGCACTGCCTTTCTTTGGGATTGGGATGTAGACTGATCTTTTCCAATCCTCTGGCCACTGTTGAATTTTCCAAACCTGCTGGCATATTGAATGTAGCACCTTAACAGCATCATCTTTCAAGATTTTAAATAGTTCAACTGGAATGCCATCACCTCCACTGGCCTTGTTGTTAGCCAGGCTTTCTAAGGCCCACTTGACTTCACTCTCCAGGATGCCTGGCTCAAGGTCAGCAACTACATTGTCTGGGTTGTCTGGGATATCCAGATCTTTCTGGTATAATTCCTCTGTGTTTTCTTGCCACCTCTTCTTGATGTCTTCTGCTTCTGTTAGGTCCCTCCCATTTTTGTCCTTTATCATGTTCATCTTTGCATAAAATGTTCCTCTAATATCTCCAATTTTCCTGAACAGTTCTCTGGTTTTTCCCTTTCTATTACTTTCCTCTATATCTTTGCACTGTTCATTTAAGAAGGCCCTCTTGTCTCTCCTTGCTATTCTTTGGAAGTCTGCATTCAATTTTCTGTAATTTTCCCTATCTCCCTTGCATTTTGTTTCCCTTCTCTTCTCTGCTATTTGTAAGGCCTTCATGGACAGCCACTTTGCTTTCTTGCATTTCCTTTTCTTTGGGATGGTTTTTGTTGCTGCCTCCTGTACAATGTTACGAGCCTCCATCCATAGTTCTTCAGGCACTCTGTCCACCAAATCGAGTTCCTTAAATCTGTTCTTCACTTCCACTGTGTATTCATAAGGGATTTGGTTTAGATTATACCTGACTAGCCAGTGGCTTTTCCTACTTTCTTCAGTTTAAGCTTGAATATTGCTACTAAAAATTGATGATCAGAGCCACAATCAGCTCCAGGTTTCCTGGCTATATAGAGCTTTTCCATCTTTGGCTGCAGAGAACATAATCAATCTGTTTTCGGTATTGGCCATCTGGTGATGTCCATGTGTAGAGTCGCCTCTTGTGTTGTTGGAAAAGTGTGTTTGTGATGACCAGCTTGTTCTCTTGACAAAACTCTATTAGCCTTTGCCCTGCTTCATTTTGAACTCCAAGGCCAAACTTCCCTGTTGTTCCTTTTATCTCTTGACTCCCTACTTTAGCATTCCAGTCCCTTATAATGAGAACATCTTTCTTTGGTGTCAGTTTTAGAAGGTGTTGTAACTCTTCATAGAATTGGTCAATTTCAGCCTCTTCAGCGTTGATGGTTGGTCCGTAAACTTGGATTATTGTGATGTTGAAAGGTCTGCCTCGGATTTGTACTGAAATCATTCTAACATTTTTGAGATTGTATCCCAGGACAGCTTTTCCCATTCTTTTCTTGACTATGAGGGCTACTCCATTTCTTCTATGGGATTCTTGCTCACAACATTAGATATGATAATCGTCTGAATTGAATTTGCTCATTCCCGTCCATTTTAGTTCACTGACGCCCAGGATGCCAATGTTTATTCTTGCCACTTCCTGTTTGACCACATCCAGCTTACCAAGGTTCATAGATCTTACATTCCAGGTTCCCGTGAATTATTTTGCATTGCAGCATCAGACTTTCCTTTCACTTCCATGCACGTCTGCAGTAGAGCGTCTTTTCAGCTTTGGCCCAACCACTTCCTTAGCTCTGGAGCTACTTGTCCTCCGCTCTTCCTCAGTAGCCTGTTGGCCCCCTTCCGACCTGAGGGACTCATCTTCCAGCATCATATCTTTTAGCCTTTTGTTTCTGTTCATGGAGTTATCTTGGCAAAGATACTGGAGTGGCTTGCCAGTTCCTGCTCCAGGTGGATTGCGTTTAGTCGGAACTCTCCACTATGGCCTGTCCGTCTTGCATGTCCCTGCACGGCCATAGCCCATAGCTTCTCTGAGTTACTCAAGCCCCTTCGCCACCCCAAGGCAGCAATTCGTGAAGGGGAGCATGGAAATACTAAACATAATAAACTAAATAAATATGATAAACATGGGAGCTTCGTATTCGAATCCTGAGAGAGAGGAATACGAAGCTCAGCGCCACAGGTGCCACGGCGGTCCATTCCCAAGCCCCAGAACGAGCCCAGTGCTCTCACCAGGCTCCCCACAGCCCATGCATCCGTTGGTGATAACATTGTGCCAATCCCGATAGTCCCACCAGCACTGCCCCACTTCTCCCCACAGTCAACTGCTCAGCAGCTGAGTGGGGACAATCTTCTCCTTGGCAGAGTGGTAGGCTGTGAGGAGAGGCAAGGCAGCATCAGTGGGATTACGTCCACGACTGATGCGATGTTGCCACTGATGGATGTGTGTGCTGGAAGGAGCCCGGTGAGTGGACTGGCATGGTTCTAGGGAGTGGAAATGGACCAACCATGGCACCCGTGACACAGAGTTTCCTATCTGTATCCTCGGGGATATGAATCTGAACCTCCCATATCTAATAAGGAGCTATCAAAGTCTCTGAGCCTTTTAAAAATATATATTATTTTTATTTTCCAAAATACAAAACATAACAACCACTATATACCACAATAAAGTACATATTGTGGAGTTGTTATTGGATTACTTCTCTATTAATAATTGCTGCAATTTTGGAAATACATTTCATTTGTAAACGGTGCAAGTGGTCTCCCCCTCTGATTTAATTTTATATTTAAAAATGTGAAGATTTTTGGATACAGTGGTGCCGCTTGACGATGAGTTTTTTGCGATCACTTCTGCCATCACAAAACAATGTTCTAATAGGAAAAATTTACTTCACGATGATTGATTCCCTGCTTTGGGAACCGATTTTTCCCTAGATGACGATTTTAAAACAGCTGATCGGCGGCTCTAAAATGGCCACCCGCTGTGCAAAATGGCTCCCCGCTGTGCTTTAGGACGGATTCCTCGCTATACAGGCACCGGAAAATGGCCGCCCTATGGAAGATCTTCGCTTTATGATGAGGTATTTAGCCAACTGGAACGCATTAAACCGGTTTTCAATACATTTCAATGGGCTTTTTCGTTTCGCTTGACGAGGATTTCGCTTAACAGCGATTTGAACGGAACGAATTATCCTCATCAAGCGAGGCACTACTGTATTTCCCCTACCACCTCTTCAAACGCATACTGCCATCATGACCACCGTTAGTTATTGATCTTTTCCCTCTCATTATAGCGCTAATAAGGTACTACTGAGAGACCATTTGGGGGGGGGCAATGTGTTTCTTGCATAATTATGTTGTAAACTGCCCAGAACATTTCTCTAGCACTATGGGGTTGTATATAAGCCAAAACAACAACAACGTGATGACGATGATTTCTTTATTTTATGCATTTGTATAGGTGGCGCTGCGGGCTAAACCGCAGAAGCCTCTGTGCTGCAGGGTCAGAAGACCAAGCAGTCGTAAGATCGAATCCACGCGACGGAGTGAGCGCCCGTCACTTGTCCCTGCTCCCGCCGACCTAGTGGTTCAAAAGCATGCAAATGCGAGTAGATCAATAAGGACCACCTCGGTGGGAAGGTAACAGTGTTCCGTGTCTAAGTCGCACTGGCCATGTGACCACGGAAGATTGTCTTCGGACAAAATGCTGGCTCTATGGCTTGGAAACGGGGATGAGCACCGCCCCCTAGAGTCGGACACGATTGGACAAAAATTGTCAAGGGGAACCTTTACCTTTTACATCTGACCTCTGGTCACTGGGTAGTTCACAATGTAACAAAACATAAACATACTATAGCAACCTGCTCCAAATTAAACTAACCTAAATTAATAATGCAAAAATATGAACTGTAAAAGAATTAAAAAGTTTAAAAATAACCAGGCAACAACAATATTGTAGTGGGGAGAGAGAAAGACAAGCAGCAAGAAACTAAGCTGTAAATTTGACACAGAGAGAGAGAGAGAGAGAGAGAAGCCAAGCAACAAATAAGAGACTCCCCACAGGGTGCTGGCGTGAGAGAGGGTCGCGCGAAATCCCGACCCCCAACCGCTAGGAGAGCGACCCCTCGCCGCCGCCCCTTCAGCCCCCCCTCCAAGAAGGAGGAGGCCCGCCCCCTTCCCCTCTCCCCCCCCACACGGCCTACTCACGCCCCCGCCCCTCCCACCTCTCGCGCGCAGGCCTGAGGCCGCTTCGGTCCCGTCGGTCGCCGCTGAGGCGAGGGGCGGCTCGGCTCGGCCGGGCCTCCCTTCCACCCTTTCCCCGGTTTACCTTGCCCTGCTC
Source organism: Pogona vitticeps (assembly GCF_051106095.1). Classification (NCBI taxonomy): domain Eukaryota; kingdom Metazoa; phylum Chordata; class Lepidosauria; order Squamata; family Agamidae; genus Pogona; species Pogona vitticeps. The sequence continues at coordinate 11,029,012 of NC_135792.1, read as the reverse complement.
GTCCCGCAGGCGGCTCAGCTGGGGGGCGCTGAGCGGCGGGGCTCGGCCGGCGGCCTCCATGCAACCGGACTAGGCGGGGGGGGGGGGAAGAGCCGAGAGCGGGAAAGGGGTGGCTGGGCTGAGGGGAGTGGGGTGGACGACAAGGTATAACGGTCTGACGAGCGAGAGGTCAACGTTAGTCTCAGGCTCGGGCCTGCGGTCCGGTGTGGCAGCGGCGACGACTGCTGAGGGGAATTTTTTTTTGAGGGGGGGTCGTTGCTGTTTCTGAGGGAGGGAGACTCTTCTGGAGTTTCCAAAAAAAGAGGGGGGAAGGAAAGAGGAGGGGAAAAGGCCTCCCCCGCTCCTCCTCAGCAAGGCGAATGAGTCCTATAGAAATGTTTGTGGAGGGCGAAGCGCCGGCTCCGGAGTCGCATCCACAGCGCGGGGGCCACCGCCACCACCTGGGCCCGGGAAGGCGCCGCCGCCGCCGCCGATGCCGCTGCCGCCGGGGGAAGCATCTCACACTCGCATGCTGGGCCCGCGTCCTGGCCTCGCCGCTTCCTCCGCCGCCGCCGCCGCCACCACCGGGGCCGAGCCCGCCGCCTCGCCGACCTCCTGCGCGGGATTCTCGCCCCACCGGGGGCTCCTCAAAGGCCAGCCGCGGCGCCGGCGAAGGCCCGCTCTCCCCGCGCCTGCCGTGATCGGGTCGAGCGACGGCACTCTGGGTAGCCGCCGGGAGGAGGAGGAGGCGGCGAGGGAAGGAAAGGCAGGAAGGAGGCGGAGGCAGCGGGGCGGGCCGCTTCCTTCGCCGCCTCTCTCCCTCCTGCCTCGCCCGTCACCGGGGAGAGAGAGAGACACCTGTGAGGGAGAGAGAAGAGGAGCCCCTGTCTGGGTTCCCCCCCCTCCCGCTCTCCTTTAGGGGCTTTTAGAGGGCTCTCAGGGCAGCCCCACGCGGAGGTGGGATCCACTGGATCACTGGCTTGCTTTCTCCTCACCCCGGAAGGCCGCGTGCGCGCAGAGATTATAAACACCCCCGCGGGAGATCCCTTTCCCTCAAGTTCAGAGGACAGGCTAGGCTTCAGGCATTCTTCCTCCTGTTGTTTTTTGTTTGTTTGATTGATTTGCACCATCATTATGATCACTTATTATTTATATAATAATAAATAATAATATTTATTATCATATAAATATTATTTATATAATAATTTTAGGCTGCAGAGGAACCAGAGGTCTCCGTGCTTTCTCAAACAGGCAGGACTGAAAACACAGCAAAGCGACTGAAGAAGACAACACAAGAGATCAAGAACCAGGATTACGTTTGTACCTTTTCTACTTTCTGACAAAAAAACAAAACAAAACATGGAACTTCAATGTTTCTAACGTTAAAGTAAAACACGCACCATTAAGATGTAAAACAAGTGGATAATAATGAAATGTGCCCTCAAGACCCATCTGATAATAAATTACAGTATAAGGGCAAATCTTTACTGCCACCAAACCCTCTATACTCGCCCTGATAAAAGTCCCATTGTGGTGTAAGCCGGATTAGTTCTGAAAAATGTGTGACTAAAGGAGTATTTTCCTAACAGTGGAAGGGCAAATACGCTATCTTAATTCCCCTCTAGAGATTTAATCAACCTGGATGCCATACAATTTTCACTACCTATCTGGATTCCAAGGCATTGTATTCACAAATCCCCTGTATGTACGCTATTGGGGGTATTGGTTCTGTGTACTCCTTCCAAGATGGTTTGGCAATTCAACTAGCAATGAATTTCTGAAAAATTAGAACAATTACAATAGTGTCAATAAGAAAGCATCATATTAAAGTAATATTTTAGTCTAGTCGTGTCCGACTCTAAGGTGCGGTGCTCATCCCCGTTTCCAAGCCATAGAGCCAGCGTTTTGTCCGAAGACACTTTCCGGGGTCATGTGGCCAGCACGACTAGACATGGAACGCCATTACCTTCCCACCGAGGTGGTACCTATTTATCTACTCAGTTTTTACATGCTTTCGAACTGCTAGGTTGGCAGGAGCTGGGACAAGTGACAGGAGCTCCCTCCATCTCGTGGATTGAAACTGCTGGTCTTATAAACTTGCAGCCCAGAGGCTTTGCAGTTTAACCCACGGTGCCACTACGTCCCTTATTAAAGTACCGTGATATAAACTGCAGATCACCCATGCTCTTCACAATCATAATCTATTTCTCTGCAGTGATGCCTCTTAATGCTCATTTGTTGCTTATATAGTTATGTATTTGTTTATGTTGTTATTTACCTGATCTCACTTCAGGTTGAAGAACCTGAGCAACTTATTTGAATGTCATCATGTACAGTTTCCATATCCAGTGTCACAAAAGCCACAATGGCCTCCAGCTTCCTCTAGCATAGCAAGAGGAGAAGACAGGGGAAAAAGTTGATTCTCTGTCTTTTGTAAGTGGCACAAATCCCCCACTTTAAGGCACTTTGAGGAACAGGAAATGCCCTTCCTATGTGCCCAAAATGTGGCACATCTTGGCATGTGCCACATTTTGCAACGGAATAAAACAACCATGTGCTCAAAACATGCAAATTAGAAGAAAATGCCCAGAGAGAAGGAATGAGATATAACAAAATGGCCATTTATGTAAAGGAAATTGCAGTTGAGGGCATCCCCAAGAATCTATCTAGGACCGTAGTAATTAATGGCAATTTGCCACCAAGACAAAGGATTTCTCATACACAAATGCCAATTACCAATAGGATACTGCCCAGTGTTGAACAGGATCTACTGGCAAGTAAAGAGTTCAAATAGTTGTAGCTTAACCCTTATAAGCTATTTTGTCTCCGGCACCATCTCACACCTAAACATCCTATCCACTGACGTCTCACAATTCCAGAAATAGAAACATGGTTTTCTAATTGCTGTTTTTAAAAATGAGGCCTGCTATCAAGCTATAAATTAATGAACCTTAGATTGCAGTTTCCAAACCTGAGCTGTCCTGAGAATAATTGGTAATCATATATGAACAAAATACTGTGTATATATATATATGTGGAAAATGCGCTGGTGCAATTGTACTGTAACCATAATTATTGTAAACTGAGTATGAGGAAGAGGTGTCTGCCCCTGGCAGAACACTGAACTATTAGACAATTGGTACCTTGATTATCATTCAAACTGAGCAAGGCCCAAGGCTTGCTCTTTGCTTTTCCTTTGCTCCCTAGAGTGTAAGAAATCATTTCCTTAATGGAGTAGGTTTGCCTTGTAAATCTTCATAGAAAGATGGGGGGTGTGGGTGGAGGGAAGAAAGTCATACAATTAAGAGAATAGAGGGGGATTACATAGGAAGGAAAAGCTAAATGTTCCATCCATATTGTATTTGTATGTTGTTTTATTTCTCCATTTCATGAACAGCTGGAAGTTCAAGGCAGATCAAGGAAGCTTCACAAAAAAAAATGATAAGATTTAAATTTCATTTGCACTCAGATCCTAAAACCAGGGCTTGCTCAAGGTACCAATTCAAGGATACAGTATACTGTATTTTTCCATGTATAAGACGTCCTTATGTATAAAACGCCCCCCACTTCTAAATGAAAATTTCTTTCTTTGCAAGAAAGTGGAGGTGGGAAAGCTCCTGCTTTCTCCCTACATTTTGGTTGCAAAAAGTAGCTTCTCCCCTCCACGTTTTGCAAAGAAAATGCAGGAGGAAAGTGATTTCTGCTTTCCCCCTACATTTTCATTGCACTTTGATCCCTCCCCCTCTTGCTTCCGAGTATAAAACGACCCTCAATTTTTCCTTCAATTTTTTAAGGAAAAGTGTCATTTTATACACAGAAAAATACAGTATAGTGTCAACAATTATTTTGACATGTGATCATAAAATTCCATAAGCACCTTTACTGCAACGTCAGCAGTACAAGTACAATAATAAATATATAATTAACAATTTGTTGCCTTTTCATGATACCCAAAATCTGTGGCTGAAAGTAGTGGTTCACGTTGGCTAATAGTAGGCCTGTCCCCGCCCAGGATGCATTTTCAGTGACAATGACTATATTTAAAATGCATAAAGCAATAAAAGACACACGTTCCTCTAAAACATGTGTAGCAATACTGTACTCAGTCCTTGCTTCTGTGATTAGGTGGATAGTATTTGCACCAGAGAAAATAGGACCCCAGACAAATAGCAGAGGCCCGCAATTTCTGATTGCACTTACTAAGTGCATAGAGTTTAACTGGAAAATTTGAAAATCCTTTCTGAAAAATACATAGGGTGTTGTGGATTTTGGATTTTTTAACAAATCGTCCACAAAGGGTTAAACTGAATGACTACATCTCTACTGACAAGATACTCAGCACTGGCACTCCACAAGGCTGTGTCCTTAGTCCACTACTGTTCTCCATTTATTCATCAGATTGCACCAATAACCATCCCAGTAATAGGATTATCAAATTTGCAGACGATACTACACTAGTAGGACTTATCTCTGGAGATGATGAGTCTGCGTATCGGGACGAGGTATTACAGCTATCCCGCTGGTGCAAAAAAAACAATCTTTTATTTAACATCCAAAAAACCAAGGAATTCATAGTGGACTATAGGAAAAAAAGAGCAGACATTCAGCCACTGTATATAGATGGAGTTTGTGTGGAACAGGTGGTTGAATGTAAGTTTCTTGGGACTATCATAACAAATGACCTGACTTGGAGTGCAAACACCGCTGCGTTAATCAGGAAGGCACAACAACGGTTGTATTTTCTAAGGATTCTTAGAAAGCAACAATTGACTGAGAGTTTGTTAATCACCTTCTATCGGAGTTCGATTGAGAGCATATTATCCTACTGTCTCTGTGTATGGTTCACGAGCTGCACAGTGGCAGAGAAAAAGGCAATTCAAAGGGTGATTAAGACGGCCCAAAACATCGTTGGCTGTTCACTCCCCTCTTTGGAAGAATTGTATAAGAACAGATGTAAGAGGAAGATATCTAACATACTGAAAGACTCCTCTCATCCGGGATATCAGCTCTTTAAACTATTACCATCAGGAAGGAGATTCAGGGTATTGAAAGCAAGGACAAGCAGATTCAAGAACAGTTTTTACCCAAGTGCAGTATTGAGTTTAAATGTGGGGCCATAGGTTTTTGGTGGATTTTAATTGCTGAGAGAAAACGGGGTATCTATATTTGGATGGTGAAAGTTGTGTATATTTTAACTTTTTTTTGTAGTGTTGTCCAGTTTTACCTTGGGGAAGAGCACCTCATTTCGTTGCACCCACTTGTGAGCGCAATGACAAATAAATTTCTTATGTCTTATGTCTTATGTCTTATAGAACTCCTGTAGCAAGCAACTGGAATATCTACTAACATTCTGGCAGACACCAAAATTTTAAATTTTAGATCCCATTGAAATAGGAAAAGCCCAGATCCTCAAACCCACACATCCTGTATTGATTCACACATTTAGGGCTATGATGAATTGTTAGTCCCAACTAAATGACACCTGTTAAAGCAATGAGACTTAGAGTCCCATTTATTCAATGAGTTTATTCTAGTTTGGGGTCACCCCTGGGCTTAGTTCTGAGCCTTACATCTAATCAGCCTTTGAGAGATGGTCCCATTTCACGATGGACTAATGGCAAAAGTATTTCTTGCACCTGATTGCCCAACATGGTTTGCCCCATTACCTTGCAAGTTTTACCATTGTGTCCATATGTATTGCAGAGAAGTTGCTTTAAAGGTCTCATAGGTGTTAGTCTGGGTTAGCAACCATATCCAATAATTTTTCTACAACTGGATGCCTGAAGCCAACTCCTTTTGATAAAATCTATTACCTAGGACATATTGCATTCAGTAACATAAAAAGGGAGGTAACAGCTAATAGTGAAAGACTAAAAGCATCTACATCAAATGTGCACCCATGGCTAACATCCATGCCACCCCCATTAAAATAAAGGAGTTTTTCAGAACATCTGAAGAAACAACAGAAAATGCCAGGATTATAATGTGGAAAGAAAGTCATCTCTCAAAATAGATGGAACCCTAACAAAGTCTAACACTGTCACAAGAAGAACTGGGTTGCTTGGAAGTCACTTAATAGGCTATGGAGTGGCATTGGCAGAGCCAGGTGAATCTAAGAGAATTTAATTTTTGTACTGTCGTGGTCCTTTGTAAGTGAAGAATAACAGGCAACTTCACATCTCTGTCAGTGTACTCTGTGCCACTCAACACATACCATGGAAGATTTGGTGTTAGCTCTCCCAAATATTTCCCATTATTGGATGAAAATTATCTGGTAAATTTACTATATTTATTTATTGTACTGACATGAACAAAGAAGGAACTGTATGGTCCATGGCATTCCTGACCCCCCAATGCTATTTAATATCTATATGAGGCCATTGAGGGAGGTCATCCGAAGTTTGCGAATACATGTTGAGTGGCACACTCACCTCTATCCTTCCACCCTTCTGCAGCACATCTGTCCCATCCCTTGAGTGCTGCCTGGATGCGGCGCTGGGATGGATGAGGGAAAATAGACTGAGGCAGAATCCAGACAAAATGGAAATCCTGCGGATGGGGCCCCCCAGTGTCTGTGGTCTGGGTGCCTCCCTGTCTTTCGGGGGGCACTGTTTCCATGAAGGATGAGGTGGGTAGCTTGGGCATGCTTTTGCACCCATCACTATCAATGACATCACAGGTAGCATCTGTGGTCTGATCTGATTATTTCCATCTAAAGTGGATTGCCCAGCTACATCCCTATGTTGACACCAGGTCCCTCACCATGCTGGTCCATGTGCTGGTAGTCTTGAGATTAGACTACTGTAATGCCCTCTATGTGGGGCTGCCCTTGGAGACTGTAACGGGTCTAGAGTGTAGCAGCCAGACTTCTGAGTGGGGTTATAAAATACCAACATATCTCCCCCACCCTGGCCACCTTACACTGGCTACCTGTTTACTTCCGTTTCGGTTTCCAGGTGATGGTACTAACCTATAAGGCTCTCAATCAGGGGTCAGAAAACTTTTTTACCTTTTACCCCCCAAAAAATTTATTTACGTTGACATTCCCCCCCCCCCCCGGCTCTTGCCGTCCACGGCTGACACCTACCTCTCCTGCGCTCGCCCGGGACCTGTGGCCACCGTCCAGGCAGCCAGTCTGGAGCTACCACACCACTGGGAAAGCGTGTCCTTGGAGAGGGGAGGCGGGCACTGCAGGGCCGGCAGGTCCACTGGCCATGAGCTCAGGGGAGTCGGGGTGGGAAGGGGGCCTCCTTGACAGTGCACTGGGCAGGTGGGTGCAGGCAGGAAGGAGAGCCCCGGCTAAGAGTCCAGTTGGCCTGGTCCACTGCCTCCCCCACACACACTTTGGAGGTGAGGAAGCCAGGCAGGTGCCCTGTGCAGTTCCTCGCCAGGGCTCGCTCTCCCCACGATGGAATGCCCACCTACACACAGCATCGTTGGAAATAAAATGCCTGGGGGTAAAATGCCTGCAGCGACCATCCCCATTACCCCCAGGATTTTCATTTTTACCCCATTTGGGGTAATTTACCTTCTCGATGGTAGCCTCACAATTATGGAATTCTCTTCCACCCGAAGTCCGCCTGGCCCCTTCACTGGGTGCATTCCAGAAGCTACTGAAAACCTGGCTATTTAGACAGGCTTTCTCTGAGCAAACTATACTCTGATACAATAGGGTCCAATAGTACAACTTTTGTCATACTGCCATGCTCCATGTTTTAATTTTTCTACGCTTTTAATTGCATTATAATTTTATCCTCACTGCACTTTATGATTTTTTTTTAATTTTCACCCCATGTATTAATGTTGCTATTTGCTATTTTGTTACTTTGTGGGGTTTTTTTTGTTATTTGCTGTAAACTGCCCAGAGTGGCCTTGGCTGCCAGATAGGTGGTATATAAATCAAAGGAATGAATGAATGAATGAATGAATGAATGAATGAATGAATGAATGAATGAATGAACGAACGAACGAATACCGTACATGAACCACTTTTTGTCATAGCAGCTACAACCAGTTTCAGTCCAAACTGAATCAAATCCTTATTAAGATCCACTTACCCAATTAGCGCATAAATACATGAGGACAGTGAGTCCCAGATATGTGTAGACTGAGTCTTTTGCAAAATGGGCCTGTTCAATTATCTTCACATTGAATGCATTGTAATTCTAAGCAAATTGACTTTTGTTTCCAGCACAGATGTGGAAATTTGTGGTTTGGTTGACAACTCGCAGAATTCCCCTGGCAGCAGAAATGTGCACTCTCTTCTCTGGTACTTTTCTGGGAATGTAGCTATTATTTGTGCAACCTTTCATAGAAAACTTCCTTTTAATCACTTTGCTTCATCTCTGCAGCATTGTTCAACACCATCTTAATTAAATAACCAACCTTAATATTAAAGGTAAAGGTAAAGGTTCCCCTTGACATTTTAGTCAGTCATGTTCAACTCTAGGGGGTGGTGCTCATCTCCGTTTCCAAGCCGTAGAGCCAGTGTTTGTCCGAAGACAGTTTCCGTTGTCACGTGGCCAGCGTGACTTAGACCCGGAACGCTGTTTACCTTCCCACCAAGGTGGTCCCTATTTATCTACTCGCATTTACATGCTTTCGAACCGCTAGGTTGGCGAGGAGCTGGGACAAAGTGACGGGAGCTCACTCCGTCGTTGGATTCAGTCTTACGACTGCTGGTCTTCTGACCCTGCAGCACACAAAGGCTTCTGCGGTTTAGCCCGCAGCGCCACCACGTCCCAAGGAACCTTAAAATTAAGGTCTCATTAATGCGTGGCATTCAGGTGCCTTAGATATTGAACATCTACACAACCCCAACCTATTTCAAAAAGTGTTAAGAAAACCAAAAGAAAAAATAAATTAAGAATCTCTCCATACAGAGTGCAAAAGCAGCATAAAATAAAAGCACAGTGCAGTAAACCTACGTCTGCAAGTATCACTGTGCATCTGTTAAATACAATGAGGAAGCACACAGATGTCCCCACGTGTCAATTTATACAACTTCCCACCAGTAGGTGTGCCACTAATCCTTGCTTTAGTGACTAAAACACACACTCCACTGTGCTGTGGTTCAAGAGCTGGCAAAGGAATGCCATTTATCAGACTGTATTGCCATTACTCCACCAACCAAACAGGATGGTACAGTATCTGAACTGTCTACATGTAATGTGTGTGCCTCAAGAAATTTTTTTTAATCATGTCAAGCAGATGCTGCTTAGGAAGAATATGAGATATATCTGGAGGCCAAAATTCAATGTGTACTTACTTTAACCCGTGAAATTCATACATGGGAAGCATGTAGGGATGGGATATGCATGGTATGAAATAAAGAAGATTAAGGATGAGACTTAATTTGAGCTTCTTATTCCTCCTTTGCTAAGAAAATTCCCATACAAAGAAGCAGCAGCAGCAGCATCAAGCAGGCTTCAGAAGTAACACAAAACATGCCAAAGCATTTTCATTCCCTTGCTTGAACAACATAATTAGTGGTTAGTCCATACAGAAGAGAAGAAAGTAACTTCTTGTAACCAATTGATCACTGCCTTTATGGGGTGGCACACATTTATTGTTTATTGATGAATATTTATAAACCCTGTACATTAGAAGATTTCATAGCTGTGTACAAGACTAATAAAATGTGCAATCCAATATAAAATAGTACATGAAATAAATATACAATGTCTACATTATAGGGATGTGCTTCAGAGTCAGAAATTATTCAGAATGCAAAGTGAAGAGGCGGTATTGGTCCATTTCCAAATCAATCCCAAGTGAAGTGTGTGTGGAAAGTCAAAGTGGTCCTCAGATTGAATTGTGGCTTTCTGAATCTCTGAATTTTGGTACCTTATGAAGATTCATTTTACATAGATAAAAGAGTTTTATATAGATAAAAACTCAGACCTATAGCTTTCGCTGTGAAGGGTCTGGGAATGGCTAACAGCTGTGTAAAAGGTAAAGGTAAAGGTTCCCCTTGACATTTTTAGTCCAGTCGTGTCCGACTCTAGGGTGTGGTGCTCATCCCCGTCTCCAAGCTGTAGAGCCAGCGTTTTGTCCAAAGACAGTTTCCGTGGTCACGTGGCCAGCGTGACTAGACACGGAATGCCGTGACCTTCCCACCAAGGTGGTGCCTATTTATCTACTCACATTTGCATGCTTTCGAACTGCTAGGTTGGCAAGGAGCTGGGACAAAGCAACGAGAGCTCACTCCATCACGTGGATTTGATCTTACGACTGCTGGTCTTCTGACCCTGCAGCACACAAAGGCTTCTGCGCTTTGTGAAGGACAGGAGATGAGCAAGGAATAAATTGCAGAAATCCAAGGAAAGAAGGCAGGAAGGTTACATACAGAAGATTAGACAGTAGCTGATGCCACAGTGAGCCCCAGATATTAAGGTTTTGTTGTTGTTTAGTCGTTAAGTCATATCCAGCTCTTCGTGATTCCATGGACCAAAGCACGCCAGGCCCTCCTGTCTTCCACTGCCTCCCGGAGTTGGGTCAAATTCATGGTGGTAGCTTCGGTGACAAGATAGTAAGGTAAGAGCCCTTACCAAGTCCCACTCATTCAATGAGTTTATTCTAGTTAGGGGTCACCCCTGGGCTTAGTTCTGAGCCTTACATCTAGTTAGCCTTTGAGAAATTGTGCCATTTCACAATGGACTAATGATATTAAGGTAACAGCCCTTAATTCTTCTCCCTTTTTCCTTTTTCACTATTTAGGTTATAAATTGTCTCATACTGAATCGGTTGTGATTTGTAAGGCAAATAATTCAGACCAAATCAAAATGGATATTATAAGCACAGTCCTGCTACATTATGAATTAAATACAACATGGGCTGAACTACTCTAGGAAGTCTTGCAATAACAGGTAAGTCTTCATCATGGCCCCAAAAATCAGAACTGCTTGAGCACCTCTAACATAGTAATAAATATGTAAAAACTGTCCATGCATGCAAATCCAACTTCAGACTGCATAGAGCATACTTAAAATCTATTTACATTTGAATTTAAAAGTGTATGTAAAAGAAACAATCTTCACACCGTTTCTATGCTAAATACATAGAGAAATAAATCCAGCTCTGATTTGTTAGCTGTGGAAACTGGACAGCTCATTCATATGCTTCCTGGTCACTTCTGCTAGATCTGATTAACATCACCTGGAAATTCTAGCTTTGCTCTCTCCTGTTCATGTGGGAGGCAACCTGGTTTTGATACAATTAGTGTCACTGTAGTGGTCTTTCTTCATATTTTTCTGTATTAAGGAGGTGAACTTTTTGAACTTGTCAATTGTACATCATCAGAGTTAACCAGACAGGTTTCTAATGGGATCTAAACCTCTTAGGCTAGAACATGTTGCCTAAGCTACATAACGGTGTTCTAAAACTGGTGCAAAATAAATGTGTGAGGAGAGGGAACCTCTGACATAATTTCCACTGCATGTGTATCCGTAGAGGCTACCCATATGACTTTTCATGCTGCTTTTTTCAGTGCTTAAAATTGCAGAGATGGTTGGTTGGTTGGTTGGTTGGTTGGTTGGTTGGTTGGTTGGTTGGTTGGTTGGTTGGTTGGTTGGTTGGTTGGTTGGTTGGTTGGTTCTTTCTTTCTTTCTTTCTTTCTTTCTTTCTTTCTTTCTTTCTTTCCTTCCTTCCTTCCTTCCTTCCTTCCTTCCTTCCTTCCTTCCTTCCTTCCTTCCTTCCTTCCTTCTTTCTTTCTTTCTTTCTTTCTTTCTTTCTTTCTTTCTTTCTTTCTTTCTTTCTTTCTTTCTTTCTTTCTTTCTTTCTTTCTTTCTTTCTTTCTTTCTTTCTTTCTTTCTTTCTTTCTTTCTTTCTTTCTTTCTTTCTTTCTTTCTTTCTTTCACAGGCTATTTATATGCCAGAACATCCCACCAGCACAACTACTGGCTTCAACAAACTTTGGAAGTATTTATTTTGGAAGCTGTAGTCTCCAAAAGGAACTTTCCCCATCCCTGCTAAGTTGCCCGGGGAGGCACTCAGCAAGATTGTTGCCTGAAAGAAAGGTCAAGGTAGGCATTGAGAGAAATAATGCATTTAGCCCACTCTTCTTCCAACAACACACTGTCCTCAGAGACAGAGATTGCCTTGGCAATCAGACTTGCAAATTACGGTAAGCACCTCTTTACCTACAAGTTACCAAGTATTAAGCACACTGAAATTGCATGATAGGCAGGTGAGAAGAGCTTGGACTGAGGCAAACAGGCATGTTTCACCATTTCATGAAGTACCATTTCCAAAGAAAGGCTAAGAATAGGGGTGTCCACATACCATCTGATCTAATCTGTATCCAAATGTTTCTTGTGCATGTTCGGACCAATCCACCCCAACCTGGTTTGCTGGCGGCCTAACCTGATTTATTTTTGATCTTCTGCAGATTTTCATATGTACTTGTACATATCTGGGTCAGGAGAGAGAGAAAAACCTGAAAATGTGGGAAAGAAAGAGCTATCACCTCTGATGGGACAGGAATATGGTGGACATTCGGGTTGTAGGCAAAGCTCCTACCAGCTTCCTTCCTTCCAATAATGGGGCAGTATGTAAGTGGAAAGTGACCAACCTCCTTGGTTGCAATAGCCCCGGAGAGGGTGTCCCCACAGAGAGGAACAGCAGGCAGGTAAGTGCAGGCAAATGTTCTTGTTAGAATCTCCTGCATTCCATGGAAAGGGAAAAATAAGGAGAAGAATTAGGAGGAAAATATCTTTTGGAGTTGGAGAAGATGCCCCGCGGTGTCTCTAATCACTCGCCTGGCTTGCTCAAATCTGCCCAGTCACTGCATAACCCAAGTTAGAGGGATGTATGTTTAAAGAGAGTCTGCGGAGGCCATCTCAGCAACAGGAGTTTCCAGAACAGGTTTTGACTTTCATTGAGGCTTCAGCTGTCAGTTTACTTCCGTTTGATGCCAAGTATTTTTGTTCATTTTTCAGCATTTTTAATCCCCAAAACACCAGAGTAAAGTTCAGTGAGTGCAACTTTACTGCAGAGTAAAGATCACTGGAAGGACAGATCCTGAAGCTGAGGCTCCAATCCTTTGGCCATCTCATGAGAAGAGAAGACTCCCTGGAAAAGACACTGATGTTGGGAAAGTGTGAAGGCAAGAGAAGAAGAGAATGTCAGAGGACGAGATGGTTGAACAGGGTCATCGAAGCGACCAACATGAATTTGACCCAACTCCGGGAGGCAGTAGAAGACAGGAGGGCCTGGCGTGCTCTGGTCCATGGGGTCATGAAGAGTTGGACTTAATGACTAAACAACAACAACAACAAAGTTCAATGAGCACAACTAGGATTTTCCCACCACCACTACCACCTGTGTTCAGTAACATACTAATACCCTTCTTTGTCTGGGGGTGTTCCTAACCCTTATGCAGTTTAATGTATTCTCCAAGGCTTATGCAGTTGTTTTATTATCGTGTTCATCCTAAGGAAAATAAATGAATGTTTCCAGTGGCTTAAAATGTTGGCAGACTCTCAGGCCTTCACATAAAAAAATCAAAACCACTCCCTTCCCTTCATCTTAGGGAATGTAATATTTTTATTTTGATTCCTTATAAGTCAATTTCCCTCTTCTCCTAGCTCCTCTTTTGCCTCTTTTTCACCCTCCCAAATTGTAGGCTACCTATCTATCAAGTTGTCCTGTTCTGATTAGGCTTCTTAGCTCTCTCTCAAAATCTCAAGAATCCCTCCACAATGTTACCTGGTTGGGGACATATTTTCTCCTGCACTTGGCATTCTGAGCTGGCTGAATAGCTCAGCAGTTTGAGAGTTTGATTCCCTGCTGTGCCTCCTGTGAGAAGAGCCAGCCTGTGCAATCACGAACAAGCTGCACAGTCCCAGGACACACACACACACACACACACACACACACACACACACACACACACACACACACACACACACACACACACACACACACACACACACACACACACACACACACACACACACACACACACACACACACACACACACACACACACACACACGAAGAAGGGAATGGTAAACTGCTTCTGTGTATTCTCTACCTAGAAACCTTGGAAAGAGTTGCCATTACTCAGAATTGGCTTGATGGCATGCAGTTGGCATTAAGGCTGCCTTTTCTTTCTATATCCAGAGTTCCAATCATATAAGCATGGATCTGTTACTCTTGAGATTTCAAGGTCCCCTTTATGATGTTACTACCATGCTTCCCCAAAAATAAGACAGGGTTTTATATTAATTTTTGCTCCAAAAATGCATTAGGGCTTATTTTCAGGGGATGCTTTTTTTTTCATGTACAACAATCTACATTTATTCAAATACAATCATGTCATCTTCTTCTGGTTGCTACACAAGGGTGGAGGGTGGGGTTTCACTCAACTGGGGCTTATTTTTGGGGTAGGGCTTATATTATGAGCATCCTGAAAAATGATACTAGGGCTTATTTTCAGGTTAGGTCTTATTTTCGGGAAAACAGGGTAAGTAGTTTTTGTGGTGTCAGAGAAAAATGACAAAGTTTAAGAATGTAAGCACCCATCAGCCCTTTCCTCATTTCCCTCCCCTGGTATAATCCCCCCCCCCATTTTCTAGGAAGGCCACTTAAATATTTCACATGCATTCTATTCTTATGGTTACCATTTACAATAAATAAGGATTATGATAAATTTTCTGAATAAAAAATTCAATATTATTACTGAGAGTTAGCACAAATAAGGTAGGGACATGGTGGCGCTGCAGGTTAAACCGCAGAAGCCTCTGTGCGGCAAGGTCAGAAGACCTGCAGTTGTAAGATCGAATCCACGCATCGGAGTGAGCCCCCATCACTTGTCCCAGCTCCTGCTAACCTAGTGGTTCGAAAGCATGCAAAAAGCAAAATATGAGTAGATAAATAGGTACCACCTCGGTGGGAAGGTAAACAGCATTCCGTGTCTTAATCACGCTGGCCACTTGACCACGGAGGTTTGTCTGTGGACAAACGCTGGCTCTACGGCTTGGAAACGGAAATGAGCACCGCCCCCTAAAGTCGGACACGACTGGACAAACTGTCAAGGGGAACCTTTACCTTTACTAGCACAAATCAACATCATAATTACACTAGTGTTGTAATTTTCCTACTGTTGAGTAGAAACATGACTGCTACTGTAAGTGTAAAATATGGAGATAATACACTTTAAAAATACATATATATTATTATGAATAGATGTTACTGCTGCTGCTAAAACAAAAGGGAAAAAAAGAAACAGTAATTCCATAATTTCATGTTCTCGAAATGCTGCTTCTCACTTTCCCTATCTCTCTGTCTCACTGGATGCTACAGGTTAAGAACTACCAAACCAGAAAGCTTTTCGCTCGAGTGCTACACTACACTTCCACACTCATTCACATACACACACGCACACAAAGCTTCTTTCTTTTGCCAAGCACTATCAGCTCTTCCTGCAGCATCTCTTGATGGAATCTATTGCTAAGATGTCTTATCTTTGAACTACCCAAGCTGCTTCAGCAAAACGATTTGAATTGGTTTGTGTCTCTGCAGAAGAGCAGGTTCTCAAACTTAATGAAAGTGAATATTTATCCTTGGTCAGGGAGACAGACAGTTTGAACCTTACCAGGTGCAGCTGAGGCAGCGCACAAGACGTTCAGTGTTTGCTTTTGCCTTTGGTGGAGAAGAAGAGAGCAGATCAAAGGGAACCAGAAAGAGCAGGAGATGTAGGCTTCACGTTTCCTGTTGGAGAAACCCCAGGGAAAAGGCGAAGTCATGGGAAAGACATGGCTGTGTGAAACCTTTGTAGTCTCCTAAAAAGATAATGGTTTACATGCTACACAATCTCTTCCTTCTCTCCTAGAATGCTTACCATTGTCGTGGAAAACAGAATTTTCAAAAACTACTGCAGAATGGAGGGTGGATCCATATACAGTGGTGCCTCCCTAGACAGTTACCCCGCATGACAGTTTTTTCGCTAGACATTGACTTTTTGCGATCGCTATAGCGATTTGCAAAACAGTGATTCCTATGGGGGAATTTCGCTGGACAATGTTTGGTCCCTGTTTCACAAACCAATTTTCGCTAGACAACGATTTTGACAGCTCCCTCCGCGCTCGAAAAACGGGTGTTTTTGGGACCTAAGCTTCGCAAGATAGCTATTTAAACAGCTGACCGGCGGTTCGCAAAGCGGCTTTCCTATGGCCGATCTTCACTAGACAATGACGATTCTTCCCCATTGGAATGCATTAAACAGGTTTCAATGCATTCCAATGGGGAAATGCTTTTCGCTAGACAATGATTTCACTAAACAGCGATTTCAGTGGAACGGATTATCATCATCTAGCAAGGCACCACTGTACTGTATGGTTATGTGGTGATTAGAAATTCTCTCATTTTTCTTTAGCACAGCCTGAGAAAAATTACTGTTTTTTACTATCTGTCCATAGACACCTTCCCATCCCGACCATTTCCAATTTCATTTGATTTCAATAGTTAAGTAGGATGTGGCCTGGCTCGTGGGAAGGGAGACCTCCAGGGAATATCAGGGATCCTCAAGCAGAAGAGAATCCTGCCTGAAACCCTGAAGATTCGGTGCCAGTCGGAACTGGCCATATCAGGCTAGTGGACCATGTTCTGATTCATTAAAAGACAACCTCCAGTGTTTCTCTGCCACCTTACCGAATTCTGTTCAAGGCATGATCCGAAGCATAAGAGGTGGCTATGCAGCCCTACAGATGTTACTCCATCATTCTTGGCAGTCCCTGATTACAGAGTAGGGCTGGTGGGAGCAGCAATTCAGCCACCTCTGAAGAGACACACGTGGCTCATTTATGCGCTAAAGGTGCACAAAGCAGCAGTCTTGACGAAGCTAATCCAATCAATCTAGCCTGGTCAGTGCCTGGACAGGAGATCAGCTGGGAGAGGTCAATATATACTGCCCATGCATTCCCTGGATAAAAGCCAGGATATAAATTGAATAAAATCAATAATAGATAAGACATTTGCAACCTCTTAGGGCCAGAGGTTTAGTACTATGAGGGAACTATTAATTGAAGCATTGCCCTCCCTCTTATATATGTTACCCATTATTTAGTATCTGGTAGTGAGTTAGCTAGATCTGTTGCGAGTTCCCTTACACCCTCGGATCAAGATGTAGACATTCCTTTCTTGGCTCATCACCTTCTACCAAAGCTTTATTTACAGGGTGCCTTATTTTCCTTGCTGCCCTCTGAAAAGAATAAAGGTATGATCTCTACAAGTGCATCTGCTTGCAATCTATTTGTAAAAGAGGGCAATTGTCTCCAAATTTACATGGCCGTGACTTTACTTTAAGGGAAGCTCTGGCATTGGACGTGTCAGTAAATAAGGCAAACCAAAGCAATTGCCCAGGACTTCATGCTTTCATGCTAGTACCTCACTGGAGAAAGTGAAAATGTAAATATGCCCAGTTTCCTTGCCTTGAGGCAACCATGAGAGGAAATTGCTTCCGTGTTAATGTTTCATTGTTATTTCATTTATTTTTTAAAAATTCCTATCTGTCCTGGGGTGGGGTTTGTTTAAATATATACATATTGGTGTGTTTTGCTTCACTTCTGAGAATGATGCAAGCCTTTTGTATAGTTTTTTTCCCCTGTTCACTTGATAGAATATATCTATTGACAAATTCAGTGCTCTTCAGTGCTAAAATTCAATCTATTTCCCCTCGTGCCCACTACTCCTTTTATTTCCTTCACCTTTTCTATGGTTCCTTACCATCTGTTCTGTTCTAACAAACTGTATTCTCTTGCCCAAGGCATCTCCTATTTGCGGACTCCCTACCAGTTTTGTTTAATTCTTCCCAGTCAACTTCCAAATGCTACTGAGCATTGCATTAATCTTTATTAAAAACAGGAATTGTAGTGAGGCTGTGAAACAAATTGGAAGAAACCACAGACTTTGTTCTTTTTTTTTCCCCTCCATGCCAATGCTGTAGCAAATCCAGTGGGTGGTATAAGTGTGTTTTCTACGTCTCCATTCATATGTATCAATTGCCTAAGAAATGGTTGGAAAGCATAACCCTTTCAATCTTTTATCAGTGCTGAACTCTGCCACCCTCACAATCTCTTGGCAATTTGTCGTGGAATATACCAAAAATGGTGTGCAAGACATGTATTGGGAGATCACTTTGCAGCCTTTAATGGAGATTATAGAGATAGATATCTGGCTGCAGAACCAAAAGTTAAATTGGGAGTTCAATTCCCCACTGTGCCTTCTAGGAGAAGAGCCAGGTTGTGTAGCCTTGGGCAAGCTGCACAGTCCCAGGACAGCCTGTGAAGAAAGGAATGGCAAATTATTCCAAGTACTCTGCACCTAGAAAACCTTGTAAAGAGTTGCTAAAGTGAGAATCAACTTGATGGCACATTATTATTTTATCATTGCATATTTATGAAGACTTTGCCCATTGACTGTAATATCTGGTGGAATTGGTGCTCTGAACTAGTTAGTGTTCCCAAGCTTTGGTCCTCCAGATATTTAGACCAGTGTAGTGAACCTTTGGCACTTCGCATTTTTTTGACTACAACTCTCATAATCCTTTATTATTGGTAGCACAGGCTGGGAATTCTGGGAGGTGAAGTCAAAAAAATCTGGAGTGCTAAAGGTTGGCCATCCCATTTCAGATTTCTCAAAAACCCAAGCCTGCAAGGTCAGTGTTCAAGGATTCTGGGAGCTGAAGTCCAAGACATTTGGTGAACAAAAGATGGAGAATCACTGGTCTGAGACCTTTAGTTTATATCCAACTTTGACCTGAAGAAGGAGTAACAGGGAAATGAACAAGAATCAGGGCAAAACATTTCATTGCTCAAAATAAAAGAGAAGATGTACTCTTGAAGGCTTTCACGGTTGAGATCCAATGGTTGTTGTAGGTTTTTCGGGCTGTTTGGCCATGTTTTTTCTTCCCAGTCAACACAGGCCAAACAGCTGGAAAAACCTACAGCAACTGAAAGAGAAGATGTTGCTCCATTCTCCAGCCTCTGTCCAAAAGCCAACTGGACTGACAGCTAGAAATCTGACAGCAATGGAATCAACTTAGCTAGCTACCTACCAAGGGGTGCCCCTTGGACTCACAGGTAGCTTTCTTTGTGAACCTGCATCAGAGATGTAAATAAGATAGAGCAACGGAGGCTTTGTCCTGGGGCACCAAAAGTTAGAGACAAATCTAGTAGTGAGTTAGGAAAAGAAGCAGCAACACCTCCTAGCTCTGATCCATTTTCTCTTCTTCCTACTTTTTGAAAGCATACATGTTCTCTGTCTTTTGTAGAGACATCATATTCTCCTCCTTCTTCATGGGAATCTTCCACCCATGCTTCAGGGTAGAGGAGGTGGAACCACTTGCCCCAGGTGTCAGTACAGCTAGTTATTACTCTCATCTGCGTCTTTTGAGAGTCTCCATGTGGACCCAACTTCTCTAGGACTGGATACATTGACAACATCACAAAGGCAGGAAGGCTTGGTTGAAATGTGATGCAGGCCTCTTGTTCATTCATTTACAATCCAGGTAATTCAGTATATTGTGACTCAGTGCTAGTGTTTGCTGTTTGGCCTCAACTTTAGCTTCCTCTCATTTCACTTCTCCTATGTTCTTTTTAAATTAAATGCCATTGTTTCTTAACATGTGTTTGTACTACAGCAAAACCTTTTACCTTATATGGAGTAAGAAATGTCTGATGTTCAAGCTGGATTCCAAAGAAGAAGAGGCACGCGAGGTCATATTGCAAATATCTGCCAGTTATTGGAGCACATCAAACAATTACAGAAGAAGATCAGTCTATGTTTTGTAGACTAAAGCAAAGCCTTTGACTCTGTGGATCATGAGACCACGTATTGTGGACAAGAAGCTATCATTAGGACAGAATAGAGAGAAAGAATGTTTCCCTTTAGGCAAAGGAGTCAGACAAGGGTGCATTTTATCTCCTTATCTGAATGCAGAACATATCACATGGAAAATGAGATTCAATTCAAATGAAGGAGTGAAAACTAGTGAATGAAATATCAAGAATTTAAGATATACAGATGATACCATCTTACTGACAGAAAGCAATGACTTATTGAAGGAATTGGCTGTGGAACTCTCAGAACCACTGTCCATTATTTTCCTGAAATCATGGAAGATGAGTGAAGTGTCAGATGATTGGAGGAGGGCTAACATTCTCCCTATATTTTTTAAAAAAGGGCTGACAGGTACAATCTGGAACTACAGACCAGACATCAATCCCAGGGAAAATTCAGGAAAGTATTATAAAGCGGTCACTATGCAAGCACCTAGAAAACAATGCAGCAATAACTAGAAGAGGGTGATGATTAATGGCTCATTTTCAAACTGGGTGGAAGTAACAAGTGGGGTACTCCAGGGTTCAGTCCTGGGCCTTGTGCTCTTCAACATTTTTATTAATGACCTTGATTAGTGGGTGCAGGGAATGCTAGTCAAATTTGGGAATGACACAAAATTGGGTGGAATAGCTAATACCCTGGAAAAATAAAAAAAAATTCAAAACAATCTGGATAGGCTTGAGCACTGGGGCTGAAAACAAAAGAATGAAATTTAACAGGGATAAATGCAAAGTGCTGCACCTGGGGAAAAGAAACCAAACACATAGTTGCAAGATGGGGGATACCTGGCTCAGCAATATTACGAGTGAGAAGGACCATTGCAGATCACAAGCTGAATATGAGCCAACAGTGTGATGTGGCTACAAAAAAGGCACATGCTATTTTAGGCTTCGTTAACAGAAGTCTAGTTTCCAAATCCCGTGAGGTGCTAGTCCCCCTCTATTCAGCACTGGTTAGGCCTCACCTTGAGTCTTGTGTCCAGTTCTGAACACCACACTTCAAGAAGGATGCTGACAAATTGGAACAAGTTCAAAGAAGGGCGACAGGGATGATCAGGTGGCTGGAAACAAAATCTATGAGGAAAGACTGAAAGAACTAGCATGCTTAGCCTTGAGAAAAGAAGATAGAGGGGAGATAGGATAGCACTTTTCAAATACAGAGAATTGATTGATTGATTGATTGATTGATTGATTGATTGATTGATTGATTGATTGATTGATTGATTGATTGATTGATTGATTGATTGATTGATTGATTTGATTTGATTTGATTTGATTTGATTTGATTTGATTTGATTTGTACCCTGCCCATCTGGTCTATAAGACCACTCTTGGGGCAAGATCTCTTCTTGATCATCCCAGAGTGCAGGACACACAACAATAGGCTCAAGTTACAGGAAGCCAGATTTTGGTTGAATATCAGGAAAAAAAACTTCCTAACTGTTAGAGTAGTACAACAATGGAACCAATTACTTCAAGAGGTGGTGAGTGCTCCAACACTGGAAGCATTCAAGAGAAATTTAGACAGCCATCTGTCAGATCTGCTTTTGACTTGGATTCCTGCATTGAGCAAGGGGTTGGACTCGATGGCCAACTTCATGATTTTATGATTCTATGACTTGAAATTACTGTTAGTTAAAGTGAAGGAAAAAGTGCCAGAGTAGGACAGCAGTCAAACACTGAGAAGATCAAAATTATGACTGTAGAAGAATTACAGAAATTTAATGTTAATGATGAAGAAATTGACATTGTTGAAGTTTTTGTATACCTTGACTCAAACATCAATCCAAATAGAGACTGCAGCCAAGAAATCAAAGGAGGACTGAGGACTTGGAAGGTCAACAATGAAGGAATTAGAAAATATCATAATGCATCAATCACTGGAGATCAAAGATCATCCATACTGTTATACTCATGATCACTATGTACTGGTGTGAAGACTGGACAATGAAGAAAGTTGACAGGAAAAATAATTAATTTGTTAGAAATAAGGTGCTGGAGCAGAGCTTTGTGGATATCCTGGACTGCCAGAAAGAGAAACAAGTGGGTCCTATATCAAATCAATCTTGAACTGTCTTTGAAGGCAAAAATTATAGAACTGAGGCTGTCATCCACTGGGCAGATAATGAGAAGGCAAGATTCCCTGGAAAAGACAATAGTACTGGAAACAATTGAAGGCTGCATGAAGACAGTAAGATCAAGTCTGAGATGGATTGACCTCCACAACCTTGAGGTAACCAGAGCTGAGTAGGGCTGTAGAGGACTTGACCTTCTGAAAGTCGCTCATAGGGTCACCATAAGCCGGAGGAAACTTGACAGCACATAACAATTTCTTTTAGTCTGCCATCTGCAGATGGTTCCATTCTTAAAAGTGGCCTAAAATATTTTTAAATAAATAAATAAGCAAGGTAATTCTGGGAACAAAACAGATGAATATGTACACAGTGCCCTTCTAATGGTTAGACCACACTAGAGCAGGTAAGTGGAAGACTTTCCCATTGATTTGATGCAACTGTTTTAGTTGGAGTCAATAACTTGATACGAGCTACTTTGCTGATCATTCTGAAGTGAACACTGCATTGCACACTTTCTGAATATAAGGGATTTCACTTACATATATACAGTATTTAAAATGTTGTCCTGCTGACATATTAGCATTCAACTCATAAGCATCCCATGGTAGCAGATGCTGAACATCCAGCATAAATCACAGAAATATTATGAAAAAAAGATTCATTTGTCTTCTAGACCTGCTCATTTTCTTTGAAATGACCTGTCCTGGATTTCTTAGATTAAAAATAACAAGTATGTAATTCATAAATACCACATGAATTTGATGTAAAAAAAATGTAAAACCTTACCTACGGTACTTTAGTACCTGACTTGTATATTTATGTGACTATTGTTAGAAGTGACTAATTGGGTTTGATTAGCTTCATCATTAATATTCTGTCCATAATTTAACATGCTTCAATAAAATACCCTAAAGCAGTATAATGATTAGATTTCAGGAATATGTGTTTTGCAATTAAGTTGCTCTTGATTTTGATATGCAGATTAAGAAATGGTGGTCTCGTCTAAAAAAAAATATTGCCCTTATTAACTCAGCAGTATACTCTGAAGATTAGGTAAGAAACCCAAGATTTTTGCTTTGTATATGCTAGTTAAAATGTATTTCAATCAAGCATATGTGAGCAAATCAGATTTGATTAGTTAAGTTCACAGCCATTCTATCTAAATGAATAATGTGTCACCTAACATTGCAAAAATTTGATTAATAGTTTATCAGTTAATTAAAAATGTGTTTTATTTTTTTCTTCTTTTTTTAGGATAATGCAAGGTAGATAGTACTAGCGTTCATCATAAATGCAAATAACTTTATCTTGAATCTATTGTTCTTTTTCATTCCATAGCCAGCTGGCAAAGAACGAAAGATCTGAAAATGATCTGTGCAAGAGAAAAGCAGTAAAACTTGGTTTGCTTACACATATGGCTGCCAGTTGTCTAAGCTCAAGAAGAAGAGACTCTGATTTTTAATTTATGTCTGGAGTCAACAAAAATATATATATATACAAAAAATAAGACACTCCTCTTTTTCCCCCCAACCTTTTTTTCCCAGCCTGGGTCTGGTGACCTTGAAAGATATTCCTGATCACATGTGGATCACTTTTCCATGAACAAACCCAGACATGGTTAAGGGTTGTCTCTAAATGACTCAGACACCTAGACAACACTGATCTTGATGGTTTTTCTTCTGGAATTGACACCTGGAAAAGAAATGCAATCAGCTCCACCTACATGGTAGAGTCATTAAGGCTGCAGTCCTCTACGCAGGAGCAAGCCCCACTGATGTCAGTAAGATACTCTTCTTTAATTTATTTATTTGAAATATTTATACTCAACCTCTCTGCTAAAAGAGCCACCCAACTGGCTTCATCCTGTACTTCTGTAGGAAGGCACACTAGGTGTTTCCCCATAGGTAGTGTTGCCAGGTTGCAGGGCATTGGCTCAAGTCTTATGGAGCTGCCCTTCGTCCCTAGATGTTCAGATGTGGAGACAAATCTCACAATGAATGGCTCTGGAAGAGGGACCCAACTTTGATTTTTGTGTCTGAGTTGTCCTCGGAGCTTGGGTATCCATTTCAAACTGTTGCCAGCTAGTAACAGGGCTAAATGTCTCAATGCCAAAGTGTGTGTAAGAATATTGTCCTCTCTCTCTCTCTCTCTCTTTCAAACCTCTGCCTAATCTGTCTCTGGGACATCACAAGGACCCACATATTTGATATCCAAAGGGGATCTTCCTCCTGAAGTCACAAGGATCTCCCTCCTTGCCTCAGATTTTGGTCTTGCTATCTCAGGGAGTTGGCACCCCCTTCCACAGGACTGCCTGACAGATAAATTTTCTTCATGGCTCAGAGAGGACTGGGAAACCTTCTTGCTTCATACTGCCTTCTCACTCTTGTGGTAATTTTGAGGAGAGAGAGAGAGAGAGAGAGAGAGAGAGAGATGGATGGCTGAAGAACATAAGAAAAGCTATGTGGGACCAGACCAATGGCCTATCTAGGCCAGCATTCTGTTTCCCTGAGAGCTAGCTAACCCATTGACTGTGTGAAGTTTCTTAGTAAGGCATACATGTAACTGCTTAGCTCAAATGTGGTGGCCATTAATGCAGTGTATTTTCACATTGTATAATCTAAGCCAGGTGGGTAAAGTGCAGCTTTCCAGATTTTATTAGACTGCAACTTCTATCAGTCCCAGCCAGCATAGATGATGATGATGATGAGGAGCACAAGATGTTGCAGTGCAATAACATCTGGAGGGCCTCGCTGTGCTCACTCTTGATCTCTCTTTGAAAATATCCGTCTCACTTGTAGAAAATATCCATCTCACTTGTAGTGAATTATGTTCCATAATTCAGTTTCTCTCTCTCTCTCTCTCTCTCTCTCTCTCTCTCTCTCTCTCGTGACATTGTGGGAAATTCTGAAGTGAAAATATCTAAATAAATCAGACACTACCACTCTGGTGTCTGATGTTGCTGGTTTTTCTTATGGAAATGCTACCAAACATTCAGGCAGCTATGTCAATTTGTATCAACAAACTAATTGTAGAGGTGTACCTCTCCACCAGGAACAGAAGATCTCTAAACAAAGTATTACTTAATGCTCCATTAAAGAGAGGCCAAGCACAAAATATTTTACAAAATAATAAGAGCAGTTTACAACAATATACTGTTGTTCTGAGAATCCACTAATACTGCCACTGCCAGTAGTCTGAGAGTTGCAGCTGAACTCAGCCAAGAAAAGCTAAATGGGGAACAAATGATGGTATCATGGCTAATTTGAAAATCCTGGTGCATTTTTCAAGCCTGTGATCCCACTCTCTGTTTACACCACTGTGCATTACAACGTTGTTACAATGGCATGCTTGTGTTTCCTAAGGAGATCCTAGTCGTTTCATGATATGCAAAGTAATAACTATATAAAACTGACATAAGAGTAGAAAGAACTGAGTGGTTCTAATCTCTCGTTATCTGGAAACACTCAGAAGTAATTCCCCATGAGCTTTTTCCTCTAGAGTAACTTAGTTCTGTTTTTCAAAGTGAAAAAGCAATGAATGTAGTTCCAGAAATGCTGCTGAAGGACAGAGTAGTTCAACCACCCACACTTGCAGGGGTCAAGATCTTGTTGGGCAGCTGCATGCATACAACTAACATTATGCATATAGTTGTGCAATTTGGTGAGATTTCCATTGTGCCCAAATGTGCAACACACACTTGCACAAACAACATAACTTTTGACCTGTTGTGAAAATGGTGCATGTCTAGCCATAACATATTGAATGATCTCACAATGTGGTTTTTGTGTTGAATAACACAAAAGCTGGGATAAGTTTGCATGAAGTGGATTATAGGTGACTGGAATGCTAAAGTAGGGAATCCCAAACTGGAATTAAGATTGCAGGAAGAAATATCAACAACCTCAGATATGCATATGATACCACTCTGATGGCAGAAAGTGAGGAGAAATTAAAGAGCCTCTTAATGAAGGTGAAATTAAAAGACGCCGCTTCTTGGGAGGAAAGTAATAACAAACCTAGACAGCATCTTAAAAAGCAGAGACATCACCTTACCGACAAAGGTCCACATAGTCAAAAGCTATGGTTTTTCCAGTAGCAATGTATGGAAGTGAGAGCTGGACCATAAAGAAGGCTGACCTCTAAAGAGTTGATGCTTTAGAATTGTGGTGCTGGAGGAGGCTCTTGAGAGTCCCAACATGAATTTGACCAAACTCCGGGAGGCAGTGGAAGACAGGAGGGCCTGGCATGCTCTGGTCCATGGGGTCACGAAGAGTCAGACATGACTTAACAACTAAACAACAACAAAAAATCACTGCCTCCCTTTCTTTGCACAAAATATTTCCAGAAATATATATATTTTACTTAAAATAAATATGTTTGCATAAAATATATAAATTATTTAGACAAAAGATAGACTATAGATGTAACTAATAAATAAGCTTATACATAGGAGGGAAAACATGGTAGCATTGATGGATAGCTAAGTAGTTTAGGTCTCTGTGTGTGGAGCCAGAGGTTGGGAGTTCGATCCCCACCCCTTGGCAGGGGCTAGACTCAACAATTCATAGGATCCCTTCTGGCTCTCAGTTCTAGGATGATGATAATGATTTATTGCTGAGTAAATCTGCACTGGTTTACACTGATAAGCACCCACAATCCAACAAACACTTTCTTTGGGAGTAAGCCTTATTGCACATTGATGGTAGTGTCTTGGTTCATGTGCAGAAGGGCACAGATCTCAGGGAATTTAGCCCTGCATCATTCGGTTAGTGAGAAAAGTAATCAAAAGCAACAGCGCTAAACAAGATGCTTTTGTTCCCTCCAATTGTGAGTTAACTGAATTAGATTTTTGAGCTCACTAACAGTCAACTAAACCGTTAATGGTTTTCTATTAATTTCACCCAATCTCGGTAGAACTGCACTGCTAAATATTCTCACAACCTTGTAGAACTCCCAGCCTTGTAGATGTGTTTCTTTCACTGAGGGGAGGATATTGAAAGGGCACATTGTTTGATGCTGTCTTTTCCACTAACACAATGGGTCATGATTCAGTTGCAGTGACCTGTGTGTATTGTATATGGCCAACTGTGCATACAGACCTTTCTAAAAATGTGTAGCTACATGTTGGCCTACGGAGTTCTGATATGATAATTGGCACCCCTTTTCCATGTGGCTTGAGAGCTGACGCATTCTCTTTGATCCTATCTACATCTGCTGTTGTTAGGGGCCATCAAGTCATTTCTGGCATATGACAATGCTATGCATTCATATCCTCCAAAAGGTCATATAATTAACAGTCCTGCTCAGGGCTTGTGAACAAAAGGCTATATCTTATGTTACCTGAGTCAATCCATCTCATTTTTAGTCTTCCTCGGCTCCTACCGTTTTCAACTTCTCCTTGCTTTATTACATTTCCCAGGGAATCTTGATTTCTCATGAAATGCTCACAGTACAAGAGGCCCTGTTCAGTCATTTCAGCTTCTAGGGAGAGTACAGGCTTGGTTTGATGTATCTGTCTGTGCTTGTATATATTTATATTAACACACACTGAAACGATCAGGCAGTGTTCAAAGCTGTTTTTCTTCTAAATATGTCATGAGAAAACACTAATTATGTGCATGGGAATGGTTATCTTTTTTTGTTCCAATTTCCATGAAATACCACCCAAGTACTGCTCCCTCCACCCCCACCCCTCCACCCATCTTAGAAAGTTACTTTTAAGAAGGCTGAAACCATCTGTAATCGTATAGCGGTAAGACGAGACATCGATGATCCTAGGACTGTGCAGGGTTGAACGGCTTCAGCCGGTCTCAGCCCTCCTTCTTTTTAAAAGTAACTTTCTGAGCACATCTTCTTTTGAGCATTTGATTTACTGTTGTTGAATCAGCATGAAGTAATTGATGACTTTGCTGGCATGGAGGATTCTGGCAGTTGTCCCCCCCCCCAAAAAAAAGAAAGAACAAAAAGAGAGAGAGAGAAAGATTCCCATAATCTGTTGATGAACACAGTTCAAATTACCCAGGTCAAATTAGCTAATTGGTAATTTCTCATTGAGGCAGAACCTGGGTGGTAGTACAAACAAAACTGTCTGGGGAGGGGGGGTGCGAATCTGAAATGATTTCCCAGCTGCCATTGCACCCAACCCTCCTCTTTGGCTTCTTGCTAAAACAGGACAGATGTGCATTTGTCCTCCCCCCCCCCAAAAAAAACATTCTGGCTGAAAAGGGGATGCACAGACTGGTGCCCAACCTGCCTGTCCTCTTTTGGAGACAATGTAGATACCTCCTACATTGCCGTAGTGATGGCCTTTTTGCTTAGGCAGATGTTTGGTTCCGCAAATCATCGATCTATTTCTGTCATTATTAATCTACCTTTATTTGTATTAATCTACCTCTCTGTCT
Source organism: Pogona vitticeps (assembly GCF_051106095.1). Lineage (NCBI taxonomy): Eukaryota > Metazoa > Chordata > Lepidosauria > Squamata > Agamidae > Pogona > Pogona vitticeps. The sequence goes on along the minus strand of NC_135792.1, from coordinate 11,000,716 downwards.
GCCTCCCAATGCATTGTCCCCTCCCCTCCACTCTGTAGCGGCCTTGCCTTCCCCAGTTTACTTTGCCATTCACATATTGCCCTGTTTCCCCAACCTAGACAGCTATATTTCCATAATACTGATCCTATATGTGGATTATGAACATATGTGTATATTAGCAATGAAAATGTGACAGATAACTATTATGGCAGTGAGAGTTTACTGGAGGCCCTCAAAGACAACTAGAATGGCCATATAGTCTTTATCCGGACCCAGTTCAAAGTCCTGTTATGACCTATGAAGCCCTATATGGCTTTGCAGACCTTCATGCTGAACTTGTAAAAATGTGAGTGACCTTTGGGAGGGAAGAAGTGGTGATGGTGCTTATAAACATGTCTACCTCTTTAGCCCCCCATGGTTTCTGGCATAATGCCTGAATAAGGCATATGACTACATTATTGTTCAATGCAATAACCAAGTTGCATCTCAGTCTCTTGAAGTTCTATCCAGTCAACCTTCCTGTAAACCATTGCCTTCAGATGAGGGACTCTAACCCCCAGGGCAACGGACTGAAGAAGTAATGCTTTTGTAATAGATTGCTGAATCATATATTGTATATTATAGTCAACTATGGACGCATGCTTGGAGCAACAGGTCTATGCCCCTTTAGAGGCGAGATGAAGGCACACCCTAGATTGGACAACTCCTATTAAGCTTCCATAAATCTGTGATTCTGTTTCCTTGTACTATAACTGGCATCTTATTGGGGATTTATACTCATGCAACTAACATTGGCCAAGCAGGTGAGCTATTTGGCCAGGTGTCATTACACAACTGGCGGTGTAAATGGTTACCCAATCAGTAGCACAATTATCTGCACAACTGACACTTCACTGGATAGCATAACTGCGTGTGCAAGACTAGTTATGCAGGAAGAAATCCCCAGCAGGATTCTGGCTTCTATGTTTATCTTTTCATTCAAAACGGCATGTTCCTCTGGCGCACAGGAAATTATGGGGAAGGCTATTTTGCACACACATCTGAATGATAGATCTGGAAAGTTTTCCAGTTGATTTCAATCTTAACTGAGAGTATCCAGCACTTTGAAAAGCCAAGCCTGATAATGACTAGCACTAGATGTGTATACCTGCGACAGATAGCAACTAATTGCTCATGGATAATGATGTAATAGGTTCCCCATCCAACATTAATATGTAGCTAAATATATCACAACCTGGTAATGTGGTATGACTAGGATCTATATCAAATGATTATGTCAATGGACCATTAAGCAAATAGTATATTAAAGCCAGAGTACAGCATAAGCCTGGAATAGAAGTGTACATTGAGAATCTGAGTGAGACACTAAAAAACACAGGAATTAACATGCAGATGGAGAGATAGCCATCTAATTGTTTTGTAAGTTTTACAGAGAATTTAGTTGCTGTTTTTATCATATCCCATCCATATCTTAGAGAGCAGTTGGGCTAGGGGGTGGGAAGAGGGTCAGAACAGAGCGGAGTGCATAGCATTCCTTAATTATGATATCTAATAAGTCTGATATCACCCATTACAGATGCAAAAGAATCTGAATGAAATGAAATTAGAAGTTAAATAGATATATCAATGGAACATTGTCCAGGGTCTCAAAAGAGCCTGTTTGCACTGGAAAGAACCAGATGCTATCCTTTCGGAAATGCACAGAATGGAAATTAGGCAAGATGTTGGTCTTCCACCCACCACCAAAAATTACAAACAGTCTATGGTGTGGGTGTTAAGATAATACAGGGATGGGCAACTTGGGATTCTCTAGATGTTGTTGAGCTACAACGCTCCTCAATCCGCGGTAGCATCAACAACTATAAGAACTGGCAAGACCTGCAGTCTAACAATATATGGAGAAACGTACGTTGTCCACTGATGAGACAGAACATTGATAAATAGCCAGCAGTTTGATAGTTGCAGCCAGACGTCTCTTAGGCAAGAGCCAGAAATGAAGTCCCTTTCAGGACACAATTTATATGTCTGTTTCTGGCCTTCAAAATACTAAGCAGTTTGAAAACCTGGATACCTGACAAACTGCTCCTTGAATGTGGCCAGAGTCAGCTACACTGGGCCATCTCCAAGTTATCCCCCCCCTTGGTGTCATGAGCCAAATTTGGGAGGTGGGGACACAATCTTTGCTCAGGTGGCGAAACATTTAGGGCCTGTTCTGTGGAAGGTCACTGGGCCAATTGCCCATTTTTGCTCCTTGGCATAACTAGCCATGTTGCCATTTGGGACAGGCAGCACCATCTTGAATTCATTCCATCCAGATGCATGGGCGTAAGCCCCCCATGAAAAAGGAGGAGGAGGAGGAAAAAGCCCTCTTCACACAAACACACACATGCTTTTTTTTGAAAGCATAAAAGCAAGTGAACAGGAGTCTATTTTAATGTGAGCTTTTGTGGACAAGTCCAGCCCCTCAGACATAAGAGTGGGACTAGGTCTGCGGAAGTGGACTTGTCCATGGAAGCTCATATTAAAATACAGCAGTTAGTTGTCATGAGTTCTGAAGAAGATCTGGAATCTGAGGGGTTAATTGCAGCTGAGGAAAATGCTGGGCAATCAGAATCGCAGACAGCTGAATCACCACCAGATTCTCCTCCCCCAGTAGCCAGAGTGAGGGATAAGCTTGGGCAAAGACTCATGACATGAAGGTTTGAGGCTCGCATGGATGCTTCCCACAGGAAGGAAATGACATTGGAGGGTCAGTTTTGTCCTGAGAGGCAATTGCATGGGTTTAGGAGAACAGTGGCAAGAAGGATGTGGATATATGCAAGGACAGAAACTCTCAGGGAGTAATTGCTGAATAGCTCAGTGGTTTAGGTCTCTGGCTGCGGAGCCAGAGGTTGGGAGTTTGATCCCCCACTGGGTCTCCTTGATCGGGGCTGGACCCCATGATCTCTTTCAGCCCTGCCGTTCCAAGACGAGAAGGATAATTTTGCCCAAGACACTCAGAAATTGGACCTGGCATTGAAAAATGGTTCCGATTCAAATGGAGATGGAAAGGAAGTTGAATCTTGCCAAATACATTGTAGGCTGTTGCTAAATTGCCATGGGGGACAAAACCAGCCCAGGGGGCTGATCCCCTGTGAGTCAGATTTTTGGCCTGTCCAACTCATAGGTGAGCAGCCTTATCAAGGCCAAGGGCCATTTTCAGATTTGCCAACAGCCCAAAGGTTGTACTTGAGGAGGGGCTAAAAGCCATGGCCAAATAAGTTAATTGCCATATTTAATGTTTTGTTGTTTACACAACTTCTTCAAATGTAGTTCTTACTGTAAAGACTGCTTCACTGGGTTTTTGTGGGCTGAGAAATGAGATTAGCTAAGAAATTGGGGGAGGCTTAACACCTTAGACACTTTTGTGGCCCTGACGCTTTTTAATGTTTGGGCATGTGGCCCTCGGGAGGTGCTCGAAACACGACAAAGGTGTCCTTTATGCTTCCTTCAAGGCACAAGGTGACTTTTTGAACAGCCTTCCCTCCCCCCCAAAAAATGTTGAAATTTTGGTCTCTGTGTGTAGAGAGGTTTGGGGGTACTGGGTGGCTGCAAAAATGATTGTGGGGACTTCACATGGTGTACCATGTGCAGGCCAGCCATCCCCAACGAGACTCTATCATGCCCAACAGTGAAGAGCTCCAGGATTTCAGGCAGAAGGTTCCTCCTGAATCACTGATGGACTGCAACTGGGCATTTCCCTATGCCTGCGATCCAATTGTGTCTCTCACAGTGCCAGCATAATTTCATTGTTACCTGTTGAGCTTTTTCATCAGGAGGGAAGGCCCAGATTTCATGGTCAAATGTTCCTGCACTCTGTTTATTTGATTAGCAGCATCTCCCTCTCACCTTCCGTACGCTCAAGGTGGCACCCATGGACCTCCCCCATTTTGTCTCCACAACATTCCCATGACATAGGCGGAGAGTGTGACCCATGAAAGGTTACCCAGAGAGTTTCAAAGCTTCTGAATGACTAGAATCTGGATTTCTCAACCAGCCCAACATGGTATTTACTAGATCATGGATATGCTATAAAGGCTAAGCTTCCCTTCCCTTGAATCTTTTTAATGCACCATTAGATGTCATGACTCTAATAGTAATTGTGATATTCATAATCATTAATACTAGGCTACCCTATTCTTGCTCCTGGTCATCACTGTAATGAGCATTAGAGGCAGTCGTAGTAGTGATGGCGTGTGTCATACCTGCATGTTTGATATCTATTACCCTTTAGAAGGAAGACACACGAATGAAGCGAAAACAGCAAGCCCAAATGGCTTGACCAACTCCAAGGGAGGGGGAGAGGGGAAATGTGTTAATTAGCAAGCCACTCATTCTGCATTTTCCAGAATTGTGTTTTTACATACTGAGCTTGATTGGAGCGAAGGATCAGTCCTGCAACCCGTTTTAATTAATGCTGGGCCTCTGTCTCGGAAAAAGGGACGTTATGATAAAGTGTCTCTAAGCGCATGTAGAGCATGAAGGGCTGGTCGATGCATGTACATTCATCACTCATGGACGGTAGCAGGCATGAAAGAGAGCACTCAGATTAATCACCCTGGGCAGAACTTCCATATTGCCCTGCCTCAACATGGAGGCAATGCATTGGATTCCAAGGTGTGGCCTGCATGTGGACAGTATCTGCCGTTTGCACGCGTCGTCCTCCAGAACCAGCCGTGACTTGGATTGCCAGATCAGCGCCATGAGGGGGGGGTCAGAGCTAAAGCCTGAGACCAGGGGGCAGCTGGCAAGGAGATCAAGGGCGTAGAGGCTGGCTGACACTGCTTCTGGGCCAGTTGAACCAGTTACTGAAATGGGACTGTTTCAGTAAATGGCCCCAGAATATGGCGCAAACCCAGTTATTATGGCAACCAAGAGCTGGAGGGGAAAAGTGGTTTCTGGCACATGCAGAACCATCTGTGGCAGTTTCCCTGGGGGCTGCCCTGGCCTTCCAGTCTGTGCAGCCTCACCTACAGCACGTGTAACATGCAGGGCAATTTTGTCAGCCCTGTTGGAGGATATGAAAGGCTCACAACCAGCCTGTGGGGGACGTTTTTCTCTCAGGCCTTGCATGACGGCTACTCAGATTTGTAGGGCAGGAAGGCTCATGAATCATGATGCTAGCATTCCACTCCCCGTCTGGCTCCAAATGGCTTGATGGGCCCAAGTGTGTGTACCCTGTGTCCCTAGATTTCTCCCCACACTTCTAGCTTTGGGGTGTGCTGATACTGCAGAAGCACAACACACGTGCAAACGCCCCCGCCTTGAGTGGGTCAGTCCTGGTGACAGCTGGGGAAGCATGGAAAGGGGCTTTAACTCCACCTCTCGCACAAATATGAAATGTTCTCCTTTTCCCTCCATCATTCCACCTTGAGATTTGTCTCCCTACCTGGTCACTTGGAGAAGGAGAGGAATGCGGCCAGTGTCCATTGACAACCATTAACACTAGTTGAGCGTTTTTTTCTTAGGCACCAAATGTCAGGTCAGGAAAAGGCGGCTCTTATTTCCCTTTTTCCGCCTTTCCTTTTTCTTCTAGGGATGGAGAGACATGTCTGTGGGCTTTCCTACCTGATATACTGTATTGTACCAAAATAACTTGCCTGGCCTTGGCTATTCTAATCCTTGGTTCAGGTGAGGGAAGTGCACCATTTCCTGTTCTGCCTTCGGCAGAGAAGAGGGAAAGTTACTTTTCTGGACAGTTCCTCCCAGACTTGGCCAGCCAGTGCTCAGTGAGGCATTCTGGTGACTATAGTCCAAAAAGCGAATTTTTTCCTTCTGAGGCCTCAGGTAACAAAATATCGGAGACTGTCTCCATAGCTGTTGCTCTCCTCTCAAAGACACAGGTCTTCCTTCTTCATGTCTTCCTTCTTAACGTGGTACAGAATGGAGTGGTACATGTGGTTTTAAATGGGCCATTTTACTCCCACATTTCCCATCATCGTAGGGCGTTGCACTAACTGCTTATCAAGTCAGGGACATACTTTAAAATCCTTGTCTAGACATTTCAAGCCCTATTATTTCCTTGCCCTAATTATTTTAGCAGAGCTGGTGGCATGGCATAGTCCTCTTAAAGAGGACTCCATCCACCGATTCTAGACTTTTGTTGGTCCCTTGGACTAAGGGGGCAAATTCACGGCTTTAGGCTTCCCCCCCACCAACCTGGCTCAAAAAAGGTGGAATTCTCTCCCTCAACAACTTTCTATGGAACCAGAGTTGGACAAATTTCTATGAGGTTTGAAGACCTATTTATTCAACTTGGAGCCATAGGTGTTGGGCCTAGTGGAGGAGGTTAGTGGCAAGTGTATTTTATTTGAATTTTTTAATAGGTTTGTTAGCAGTTGGTTAGATCTTCCACCTGTGAACCAAAGTCTTTGCTCAACCAGCACACCCACAAAAGTCAATAACCAGTAGCAACAACAGCAGTACATTTTAAATTAGCAAGAGAAAGTTAAACATTAAAAAAAAATTCACCATGGACAGGCAGAAGAGTGTGAGCCTGCCCATGGTGTACATGTGTGTTGGCTCCATTCACTTTGGGTTACTGGTACAGTTGCACTGAGGTTGTTGTTGTTTAGTTGTTAAGTCGTATCCGACTCTTCGTGACCCCATGGACCAGAGCACGCCAGGCCCTCCTGTCTTCCACTGCCTCCCGGAGTTTGGTCAAATTCATGTTGGTCGCTTCGATGACACTGTCCAACCACCTCATCCTGCAGTGAGGTTAGAAAAAGGTAAAGGTTCCCCTTGACAATTTTGTCCAGTTGTGTCCGACTCTAGAGGGCGGTGCTCATCTCCATTTCCAACCCATAGAGCTAGTGTTTGTCCACAGACAATCCTCCGTGGTCACGTGGCCAGCGTGACTAGACATGGAACGCCGTTTACGTTCCCACTGAGGTGGTACCTATTTATCTACTCGAATTTTTGCATTTTGCATGCTTTCAAACCGCTAGGTTGGCGGGAGCCGGGAGAAGCGACGGGGGCTCACTCTGTCGTATGGATTTGATCTTATGACTGCAGGTCTTCTGACCTTGCAGCACAGAGGCTTCAGCAGTTTAACCCACAGAGCCACCACATCCCCGCACTGAGGTAGCTCCAGTTATATAATGCCCTTTGATGTCTACTGTGCCCCCCAGTATGGTTGAGTGAGAACTAGGCCCCAGGGAATCCAGGCTGTGGTCCAGCATACCAACACATTGCAGTGTCAAAAGATGTTCCCAAATGGAAAGGAGGTTTCAGAATCACTTTCTCGTAGAGGAAAAGGTCCTATATATGGAATAAAATTACAGACCATTTAGCATGCCTAAAGCAGTTCCGTGGAGCCCAGCCAGGATGAAAAACATTCCCAGAACTAGTTGAGATAAGAAAAATGACGGGCCAAAAGAATAAGCAATACATTAAAGGAACAAATAATAAAATTGGGAGGAGGGGACAGAAAACAGCTTAAACTGTATTCAAACAATAGGAATATAAATGTTTTTCAGTCATTCAAGAGTTTGTATGTACAGGTAACATATAATGTAGGAGACATACTTTTGAATCTTTAAAGATATCATCTCAGAAGACTGCAAACTTTCCCTGTTCTTGATGATAACAGATATTTATAAATCTGGAACATTTGGGACAAACCATCTGGCTTGGCGTCAGTCAGCCCTACCTCAGTGTTTCGATTGGATGTAACTGAAACATATGTACACACACAGAGAGAAACACACGTAAGTGTGATATCAAGTGATGAGCAGCATCTGGCTGTGATAAAGATTTATCCACTGTAAAATAATACTAAGCCAATGAGAGACAGATAAAGATTTGTTTTAAGCAAAATCATTCAAGAATTCAAGGTTGAGTAATACTTTTCCTGGATCACTAAATTGTCACAAATGTGGCGAGCTATTCAGTTTCTGCATAATTCTATTTCAGGCTTAAGTGGTAGAAATTTGGGCAAATTGGGGGAGAAGCAAAACAGCCAAATATTGAGAGTGCCATTAGTGATGTTCGGGGGGGGGAAACGTTCATATTGCTTTCATTTCAGCATATTTGAAAGGGGCTCCTCTTTGGCTTTCAGGTTCATTTGGCTACAGGCCTGTGACAGAAGCTTGGCCAATTGGCATGGTAATTGCAAGGTGATTGGTGGGTGCGGGGGGGGCCAACTAGCATTGAAATAAAAGGGAGTCATGTGGTCAGTACAAAATACAAATGAACAAGTAGGTGGTACCACTAAAAAAATCATCATACAATCTGCAAGCTTTTGTGGATCAGGACCATCCACTAAGTCCAAATAATAGAATATTTGGGTCTTTTGCTTTGATTTTTCCCATTCTAGTTTATGGCCTTAGAGCCAATTAGGCCGTACAGAACCCCCAAAACTAACTCAGAAAGTGAAAGGACAAAACAATAGACAATTATGGGCTCCGAAGGTTAGCAGCAACAGTATATGAGGAAGAAGAATCAATCATCCACGGTGAGTGTATGCATTAAAAGTTCACACTTATCATAACATCCTCATCCTCATCAGTTCTTCAGAAAGAAAGAATAGAGATGAGAAACAGCAATCACTGACAATCGAAATAAAACAAACACGCGCTTACTAGGGGTGCTATAATTGCGCCTCCCAAATGGGGAGACTTGGGAGACAGGTCTCAATAGCCTTGATAGCTTCGGTCAAGCAGGCAGTAGTCTGCCAGGTGAAGGGCAGACAGGCAGGCAGGCACTCCAGGCCACGATAAAGGAAATTTGGGGGGGGGGGAATCTTCCGAAGACCAATAAAATAAAAGGTAAAACACAACAGATCTGTACATTTCATTGACCACTTCCAGAATCCCAAACCATTCATATTTCAAAGGCGCTCTGTATCATAAAGCCACGAAAGATTCCAAAAAAGAAAAGAAAAGGGCCTCTTTCATGTTTTTACCCATTCGGGATAACCTGAAAGTCTCGTCCCTTCAGGCCGTTCTGTCTCTGGGCAGACTGACATGTAAGGTGGAGACCGGAGAAAAGTGGAGAAGGAAAGTATTGAGTAAGAATCAGTAATGTTGGATGGCTTGGAGGTCAGTTTTCTGCCCCTAAATCATGTTTGGTCAGAACACACACACACACCCAAGAAAGAGATAGGAATAGAACTGGCTAGATGTTCATTTCTAGTTCTTTTTTTGGGGGGGGAGTATTTTGGGGTTTTAAAACAGTGCAGGAGAAGCCATTATGACCTATTGAAAAATTAATTGTTATTTCTGAAAGCCCCTAGGACCTGCAATTCATCGTCATCATTTTGAAAAATGGGGTGGGCGGGGGGGTTAAGAGGACCAGGGATGGCAAAAAAGTCGCCTTGTGAGGCTGCCTGTGACACAGGGATGGCACTTTGCCCAACCTTGTGTTAAGATGCCGTTCACTTTTTCCTCTCTCTTTGTAGACAAAAGCCCATTTATAGCATATCGAGGTCTGGGACGTGGTGGCGCTGTGGGTTAAACCGCAGAAGCCTCTGTGTTGCAAGGTTGGAAGACCTGCAGTTGTAAGATCGAATCCACGCAACGGAGTGAGCTCCCGTCGCTTGTCCCAGCTCCTGCCAACCTAGCTGTTCGAAAGCATGTAAATGTGAGTAGATAAATAGGGACCACCTCGGTGGGAAGGTAAAACGGCGTTCCGTGTCTAAGTCGTGCTGGCCACGTGACGACGGAAACTGTCTATGGACAAACGCTGGCTCTATGGCTTGGAAACGGGGATAAGCATCGCCCTCTAGAGTTGGACGAATATTTCATAGGGATTACACATCCACTCTGCCAATAAACTGTGACTTCACTCAAAGTTTGTGCATGAAAGAGATGCTCAGGCAACCAAAAAAACAAAACAAAACAAAAACAGCAGCATGGGTTTGAAACAAGATGCAACAAAGTCAGTGAACAAGTCTTGCCATTCTTGTCTTCCAGGGTTTTTTTTTCTGGTGCAATCAAACAGAAGCAATGTAGTAATCACCTCAATAGAACCATACAACAAACACATCACACCCACTTTAAAGAACCTGCCCTTTCATCCTACCCATCCCCGTTGACATTTAGTCCAGTCGTGTCCAACTCTAGGGGGCGGTGCTCATCCCCGTCTCCAAGCTGTAGAGCCAGTATTGTCCAAAGACAGTTTCCGTGGTCACGTGGCCAGTGTGACTAGACACGGAACGCCGTGACCTTCGCACCAAAGCGGTGCCTATTTATCTACTTGCATTTTTACATGCCTTCGAACTGCTAGGTTGGCAGGAGCTGGGACAAGCGATGGGAGCTGGGACAAGCGATCTTACGACTGCTGGTCTTCCGACCTTGCAGCACAGAGGCTTCGGTGCCACCATGTCCCAATGCTACCCACCCCCAGCAATGCGCAAATGGAAATAAATGGTATTATCTGTCAAGGTGAATTAGGGCCTGCATTTCCGTTTTGCGGGACCCGGGGATTGCAATTGTCCAGCTCTTTCTCTCTCCAACCCAGAGAGTGGGGACAAAAATTGCTCTCTTTTTTTTTGGATGACAACACTCCCTGCAAGCATGGCTGCTGAGTTGTACTTAGAAAAAGTAACTCTTCCAAACTTTCCTCTACACAAAACATTTCCAAGCTGCCCTTCAGCCTCTCCTTCAGGATGTCATGCCGAGTGGATTATAGAAGTTAGTTCAGGGTGGTTAGATTTGCATATAATGGCCAGCCAGAGTCAGGCAATGCCTGGGATTTCCATTCATGGGCTCCATGTTTGTCCTTGCCACTTATTCACACTCATTTGCATTTGAAAGCTTGCATTATGGCAACAGGTCAATTTGCGTTGTTATGCAATGGAATGTTCTCTTTGCTAAGTTATGTGGACTGGACCATCAACTGAGGAAGAGACTCCTGTGCCATTCTGATAAAGTATGATAACTAGTGTGGTGAAGCAAGGCTTGAAAAATCCAGGTTGAAGTCCCTAGTGAGCCATGAAAATCCCTTTTTGTTGTTTAGTCGTTAAGTCATGTCCAATTTTTCGTGACCCCACGGACCAGAGCACGCCAGGCCCTCCCGTCTTCCACTCCCTCCCGGAGTTGGGTCAAATTCATGCTGGTAGCTTCGATGACACTGTCTAGCCATCTCGTCCTCTGTCCTCCCCTTCTCCTCTTGCCTTCACATTTTCCCAGCATCAGGGTCTTTTCCAGGGAGTCTTCTCTTCTCATGAGATGGCCAAATTATTGGAGCCTCAGCTTCAGGATCTGTCCTTTCAGTGATGAAAATCCCTGGGTGATCCTAAGCCAGCCAATCTCTCTCTTTTAACCTGAACCACCTCCAAGGGTGGTTGCAATGAGGATAAAGTGAAGAGAGGAGCTATGTACGCAATTTTGAGCCCACTAGAGAAAATTCACAGTGTTTATGTAACAGACAAATGAATTAAATGTAGGAATAACACAAATCTAACTGAAGGGGGAAGGAATGAAGATACAGAAGTTCAGACTTCAGTAAGAAGTATATTGAAGTGCTTCAGCATGATAAGGAACAGCCAATAATTTTCCCCGTTAGGAACACAAGAATAAATAAAGGTGCCTGACGATGATTGATAGCTTCTTAGAAAAACAGAGTGGATAAAAACCTGGTGATGTTAACAATAGAATACCTACGAATGCTTAGGATAGGGATTTGCAATACAATAGCTCACAAATAACTTGGAAGAATGGGATCTAGTAAAACTGAGAAGGCAAGACTTTGCTTTTGATAGTTCATAAAGAAAGCCCCCGTTTTTGCAAATCCAAGAGAAGGGGAGGAGAAAAGAAAATTCTTTAAGGTTCAGTTTACTACAGTCTTTTGTGCCATTTATGGACCATTTCTGCATGTAATACAGGAAATTAGGGCCATAAAAATGACATATGCCCCAAATTAGTCTGTTTTCATACTCACCAACTCCCCAAGCAGCTGTATTTAACTTTGACCCAAACATTCACCTCGGGGCGATTTGCTCGGAGGAGCTGGATTCAGATGGAAAAGTATTCACAGTTCTAGGGAGACTATTTTACTCAAGCACCCAAACGATATTTCTTTCCTTCCAAAAATATAGATCCCCCTCCAGTGCTGTTCAATGACCCCTGCAGACATCAGCCATGAGAAGAGCGTCAAATACCCTCCACGTCATTTCTAATTACAAGACAGGACCATTTGGCTCGTGCTAAAGGCATCTGGTGAAAACTTAAGTTGTATAACAGCTGTTTCTTTTGGTCCTTCAAGCATGCATGTGTATGTATGTGTACCTGTGCAAGAGTCAGGGTTTCAGCTGACAGACAGATACACAAACATGCATGCACCCTTGATAAACTGCACCCCATCCCATTCCATCCCAGTGTCTTGCAGATACGTTGGCCAGGAAATATGTATATTATCTGGGGATGGTGGAACCTGTCACCAAGTCTCTCTCTCTCTCTCTCTCTCTCTCTCTCTCTCTCTCTCTCTCTCTCTCTCTCTCTCTCTCTGTGTGTGTGTGTGTGTGTGTGTGTGTTAGCAGCCCCAATAGGAAGCAACCAGAAATGGGACTGTGCCCCACAGAAAGGGGACTGGACCACGGGTCTTCTGGTGCAATCCCATATTTAACAGAGGATAAAACTTGCGATTGGCCTTCTTGGCAGCTTCCTTCCCATGTCAAGCAGCAGGAGCAACTTTCAGGAGAGCGGTGGCAGAGGAAGTGAGGGTTATGGATTGGACTCCTTGTGATCCCAGTTGCCTTCCCTTGCTGCCGCTGCTGCTGCCATCATGAGCAGCCATGGTGCCATGCCACATGGCACGCTTAGCGAGAGAAAGAAAACGGAGAGAAAAAGAAGAAAGTCTTTGGGTAAAATAGAAATCTGACCCAGTGGATGGACATTCAGAAGAATTCTGAACGACGGGGGGTAGGAGGAACCAGTTGGTGAAAGTTGTGGGCTTTTTGGTCAAATGAAGAATCATATAAATTCACTCTAGTGCAGAAGTTGAGGACTCTGGGCCCTGGGGGTGAAATAAAGCCCTCTGGTTTCCCCCAGTGGCCTTGCCTGTCTTCCCTATGATGCCATTATTTGGTGGTTTCTCAGATTTTGTATAAGGGGCTTCCCATTCTAAAAAGCCATAATGCCTCTCCTAAGACTTAGTAAAGGGAAGCAGGAGCATGAAGCTAGAATATGTAACTGTTGTTGGTCCCACCCTTTTGCCGTATCCACCACTGGAATGCACCCTCTTCACTAAATACTTATCTGAAATTGAATTAGCTTCTGAGGCTGAAAGGAGACTTTTGGTCTAATATTATGGAGTCTCGGATCTTTACCTTTGTACAAGAGAGTGGTCCATGTAGCACCAGCCCAAATGCTCCAGTGCCTTATGGCACAATATTTACCATACTCTACAGAATCCAGTCTCTCTTGTTGTTTTCATCCAAGGAATAAAACCAAGAGAGCTAAGTAGGATCTATGAACAGCTTTGGACTTCATTCTCTGCTATGTTCTATAGAGGTTAATGCTTAACCCCATAGCCCTGTAGACTCAGACAGCTGGATGAGCAGAACTAGATTCTCCTAAACCAAAGCAAGCAAAACCTGTTTGCCAATCAATTTACGGAAGCCAGCAGAGATCAAACTGTTTGATCTCCAGTCGAGAAGTCCCGGGTATAATAGCACATACTGAGAGCTACGGCTAATTCCAGACCAAATGGGGGGGAAAGGATAAGAGGAAATTTATGTATAAGCTCTTGAAGTAATGAGACAAAAGTAATGTTGATTGGCCTCATTTATGGCGGTTCAAAAACTGGTTATCGTTGCTGAAAGAATGAGGGATCAACTGACAGTCATTTATATCATCAGGAAATTGGAGCTACCTCAGAAAGGTGAACTCTAGCAATAGACACAAATGCTTCAGATGGCCAGTTTTTGCATACCTGAAGACTCTAATCCAGGGGAAGGACTAGTGGTCAGGCCCAACCATGAAGCTGGCATCATCTAGGAGTTACAGTAGGGCTTCGGTGGTATGGAATACTTGAATGAGATGCAACCTATGATAGCAGGGACTCATGGGACTGATGATTGTTGTAGGTTTTTCAGGCTGTTCTACCTCCTGTCCTCTGAAGATGCCGGCCATAGAGACTGGTGAAACGTTAGGAAGAAAAACCTCCAGAACACAACCAAGCAGCCCGAAAAACCTACAACAACCATCGGATCCCGGCTGTGAAAGCCTTCGAGAATATAATAACTTTTTGAGCACAAGAACAGAAGTGTCCATGTTGATCCATAAGAACAAGACAAAATCCACAGCGAAACCTCGGTTTAGGAAACAAGCACAATCCTTCAGCTGTAAGCAAGCTTTTGAGTTCTCCAGAACTATGTCACCTTCCATGACAACAAAAATAATAATAACTAAAATGCAGGCATGGAGGAAGTTCAAAATATTGACTAGGTGGTTTAAGTGGCAAGCTCTGTAATTAGACCCAGTCTCATGATGGAAAGCACAGGCTTGATCAGTCGTTTGCAAGAGGGACGGGCGGGGGAGACAAAAAAGTGTGTCCCCATCTCTGGAAATACAACTAGTTGCAGCTCAGAGATTTGCTTCATAATACTGATGAAACAGACAGGTTTCTGAAGCCGTATACAGCAGAAATAACGCTGCCCTTGCATAAACAAAGCTGGAAGAATAGTTATATCAAGCTCATCCAGGCACTAAATTTTTTTCTGCCACCAGAAATTCAGACATATTTCCACTGCAGTCTTAAAAGTATAGAGTTTTGTAAGTGTGCTTCTATGGGCTAAAGAGTGTTTATGCACACATTTAGAATGGGAAGATGTCTATTTTGTTCATCTTGAAAGCACATTATTATTAGATGCGTTTCCCCTTTTCTCTTGCACAATATATTGCAAGGTTGACGATACATGAATGTTGGATTACAAAGTGAGTACCGTGTATGGCTCTGAGAGAGTAAATAGGGACAAACTGCTGCTGTTTGTTTAAAGTTGATGGACTGAATTCACCCATCCCAAATTCAAACGCAAGCAACGACATACTGTCCCTTTAAGTACAGCACGGCTTCTAGAGTCGCTCCTCCTCTGCTTCTTTTGGAGTGGTAGAAACCTGCTGCCGACCTGCGTTTAACAGCCTCCCAAGGAGCTATTACTAACTTTTCAAGTGCATCTGTTACATTCCGACACCTATGGGACACATAAATTAATTGCCAAGTTTCGGCAGAGGACGCATCTGTGGAAGAAGATACATCCAGAGCTCTAGAATGTATCTCAGTTCAGTCCAGAATTCAGTCCATCCTGTTTGATTTATGTCCTGGCTTCCCATAGTTTTGCCAATTCTTAAAGTCTATTGGAAAACTGACGTGGCTGTAACTCTTTTTGTTGCAAAATTAAACAAAATGTGGAGGTATCAGAGACGTTGAAGAGGAAAGTAAGGCTGCAAATTTTCATGCAGCTTATCTTCCAGAAATTGCATACTAGATACCTTTAAAGTTTGCTTGTTGGAAAAACCCAAAACCCAACAATAATAGGCAGAAACAGTTTCTGCCTCATCTAATACAGTTTGTTTTTGGGATCTGAACTAGTGTGTAAATATACTTGCTGTGTTCTAGACCAAAACTGGTTCATTCTGCTTAGATCCAGACCTCATACAAGTTGATTCTGGAGCAGATTATAAAATAAGGAATGGATTATAAAGCAATCACTCTTGAACCACCTTTAAAAAGTCCAATTCGGGTTCGCAAGAAGTTCAGAGTGGACCTGAAAACAAAACAAAAGGACACAAATAAGAAGTGGAAGGAAGGCCAGGCCAAAAAAGGAAGAGTATAGACAGGTAGCAAAGAATTGCAATGATGGCATTAGGAAGGAAAAAGCTGAGAATGAGCTGAGGTTAGCAAGAGATGCTAAAAGCAACAACAACAAAAACATTCTTCAGGTACATGTGTAGCAAAAGACAGAGAAAAGAAATAGTGGCTCAGCTACTCAGTGGGGATGACAAAATGATAACAGGTAACAAAGAAAAGGCATAAGTGTTCAATTCCTAGTTTAGCCTGGTCTTTAATAAATGAAAAGTTCTACACCTACTGTAGGAAAAAGAAACCAAATGCAGAGTTGTAACACGTGGGTTACCTGGCTCAGTTATACCACACGAGAAAAGGATTTTGTAGATCACAAGCTGAATCCAAGAGTATGATGTGGCTGCAAAAAAGGCAAATGCACATTAACCGAAGTATAGTCTCCAAATTCCGTAAAGTACCGGTTCCCCTCTATTCGGCACTGGTTAGGTGATGTCTTGAGGACTCTGGACACTGCACTTTAAAAAGGATGCAGACAGGCTGGAACAGGTGCAAAGGAGGACATTAGGGAATAGGGAACCAATCTCTTCGAGGAAAGAACTGAAGGAAGTGTTTAGCCTTGAAAAATAAAGACTGAGGGGAGATATGATAGCACTCTTCAAGTACAGGTACTTGAAAAGTTGTCATACAGAAGAAGGCATGATCTGCTCTCAAACATTTCCAGAATGCAGGACACATAATAATAGGGCCAATTTAGAGGAAGCCATATTTTGGTTGAATATCAGGAAAAACTTCCTAAGTGTTAGCGCAGTATAAAAATGGAATAAATTATCTTGGGAGCTGGTGAACGCTCCAACATTGAAAGCATTCGAAAGTAAGTTAGATCAGTGGTCCCCAACCTTGGGCCTCCAGATGTTCTTGGACTACAACTCCCAGAAGCCTTCACTACCACCTCTGCTGGCCAGGATTTCTGGGAGTTGGTCCAAGAACATCTGGAGGGCCAAGGTTGAGGACCACTGAGTTAGATAACCAAATGGTTATCTAACTTATAGATGTACTTTGATTTGGATTCCTGTATTAAGCAGGGAGTTCGACTTTTGGGCCTTATAGGCCCCTTCCAACTGCATTATTCCATGATTTTATGATTCAAGCAGGCTGATTCGATTCAGAGTTCATGATTTTTCCGAATCTGGTATGCTGCCCCAGTACAAAACTATTTATCTTTTGGTGTCTTGTTAAATACAGCAGGGAATAACTTTACCTTCCCTGAACAGAGATAGCTAAATTTATTGGAAGACCACTTATGGTTTAATGTCCCAGCCTAGAGTTCTAGTCAATCTTGACTCTCAATTAAAAGCAAAAAGACAGAAAGATTTCTGATGTCTTTTTGGCTCTCCTTGGGGGTATGGCGCCCCTGCCATATCTACTGACAAAATGCCTTTGTCAAGAAGTTGTTGTTTCACTCAAGCAGGATTGCGTGAGCCTTTTGTTGAAACTTTGGCAGTCGGTCTTGGTTTTGCAGGTCCCTTGGCTGAGATATGCTTATTATTCGAGACTTGTGGGGGAGGGTATTTCTTTTTTTGCAGTAATTGCTGAGATGGTGTTGATTCTCATTTTATCATTTCCAGTAAAATCTCTCAACGTCCCAGCAGTTTGCCAAACCATCAATTTACATTAAAGCTATC
This sequence comes from Pogona vitticeps, assembly GCF_051106095.1. NCBI lineage: Eukaryota > Metazoa > Chordata > Lepidosauria > Squamata > Agamidae > Pogona > Pogona vitticeps. The sequence goes on along the minus strand of NC_135792.1, from coordinate 10,983,269 downwards.
CTGCTCATTCTTGTTACAGCTTCCATGTTCTGAAAAATTGAACCGTTCTTTCTTAATGATATGCCAGCCTAAACGGTTGGGATAGCTCAGTGGTTCACGTATCTAACTGCGGAGCCAGAGGTTGGGAGTTTGATCCCCCAGCGGGCCTCCTTGACAGGGGTTAGATTGGATGATCCCAAGGGCCCCTTCCAGCTTTGCAATTCTATGATTAGATAAGACACAAGATTGTAAGGAGTGAACCCACCCATGATTCAACGCCCTACGTGCTGATGTGTGAACATTCAGTGTGTGCAAAAGTTTATTTGAGCAGGAAAGTTCTTTCTTGGCATGCAGGTGACCTTGGTGGGGCTGGGGATTTCCTACGTCGAATTCCTCCATGTTGCACCAACAGCATACGAGCCAAGACAAAGGAAGAGATGGCACTCCGTTCTGCAGAGGATCTCCACACCTCTCCTTTTCATTTGTACGGCATGTTCTCATCAAGAGATCGCTTTTTTAAAATATTACTTTTTGTTAGCATCTGGAATGTGAATAAAACTTTATTGTGATCATTTAAAGAAGCGACAACCACAAAAGGGGTTGATATCATCTATGTATAATATTTCTCCAGACGGAATACATTGGGAACAAAACTCCTCTGATACATGGGCACTGGAGACAGAGTTTTGGGAAGAAAATTACTTCTTGTACCTCTTTTGTACCTTTCAGAGCTTGGAAAGGTTCTTTGTAAACTCATGAGTTACATTTATTTTGCAAGGTTTTAAAAGGTAGTTAGTTACCATTATATCTCCATTCTTAGAGCATTGGTTTTCTTCCCTCTATTTCTTCAATGGAACTGGAATATACTGTTGTGATAATCTGTCCTTGCAATTATGCAGAGTCTTTCGTGATGTTCTAAATGGCTACTTAAGACCTGTTAATAATGATAAATAGTAATCATCTGTCATCAAGTCAATTCTGACATTAGGTGACCTTTTATGGCAGGGGCCCACAACCCCCAGTCCACGACTCACCAGAGGTCTGCGGCGTAGGGAGATCACCTGAACCCCCCAGCGCTCCCCTCATGAGTGCGCCCCATGCATGCGTTTGAGCATGACACGCTCCCACGAGTATGACATACCCCTCTGCGAGCGTGACATGCTCCCACATGCATGCACGTGAATGTAACATGCCCCCCATGTGCGACACCCACCGCATGAGCGCAACACCCCCCCCAAATGGTCTGCGGTTGGGGAAAAGTTGGGGACCACTGCTTTACAGGGTTTTCTAGGTAGAGAAAGTCCTCTGAAGCGGCCCACCATTCCCTTCCTCTAGGGGGCGTCCTGGGACTGGGTTTTGCTTGCCCAAGGCTATACAGGCTGACTCTTCTAGGATGCACCAGGGGGAAATCAAACTCCCAACCTCTGGTTCTGCAAGCAGATGCCTAGTGTGCTGAGCTATCCAGCCAGTTAGGATCCATTAGATTTACAAAAGACCTACCCCTGGTAGAGGAAATAGCGTTGGAATGTTGTTGTTAATACCGATCAATCCAGGTGCCTCCCTTCTTGGACATGCCTTATTGGTTAACCTAGGAAATAGTCTGGATGATTGACTGTGCTTCAGAATTTACTGCCCCAACTATCAGTCCAGTACCAGATAAGCAGTTTTACTGGCAAGATTTGGAAACACCCGTCGTTGAAAAACCTGGGATCTTCACTGAACGTTTTGGCAAAACTGCCTGACACCTCTTCTTTGCAGCGAGACACCCAAAGACTGGGAAACCATCTGGAGCAGACTTGGGAAGGAGGTGGGGAAGAAATTGTTGTGTTAGATGAGTAGACGCCTAGGCCTGTAATAATGGATGGTTTTCCACCCCTTCTCTCTGGCACCCTAATCAGTTATGGTGCCAGGCAAAGCTACCCAAAGAAAGCATTTTGCAGATGGGGTGCTGTTACAACTCCAGACCTACTGGAGTATACCACCCTTTAATTATGCTGCCACCAACCATTCCCTATAAGGAGTCACACAGACCGGGAATGGATTTTAATAAACAAAAGAACAAGGTTTATTGAAATAACAAACAGGGTAAATAAAAGGATCAGGTAAATAGAATACTGGAACGTGGCATAGTCCAAATCATACACATACAACAAATTGGTTCCCACGGAACACTTTAAGGTCACGCACAGACCCTGAACCTATCAGTTCTGGCTACCTAGATAGAAACCTGAACCTATCAGGTATGTACTAACTGACACACAGTTGTACCCAGTCTGACACACAGACTCCAACACCTAACTCTCCACACAAGCTCCAAATATATATACAGTACAGCTCCTCCCCCCTGATGTCCCGCCTTCCACTCCCCATAGGATGGAACTTTCCCTCCAAACCCATGACAGACAGGTACCATCAGTGCTGTATGTGACACCTCCCCTCTTTATAAGTTGTTTTGCGGGGGAAAAGCTAAAGTGCTTTTCTCCAAAAAAAACAACCAGGATCAAAACACAAAACAGTTATACATTATAACACAATACCATACTTACTCACTCTAGGTCAAACATATCACTTATGCATTTAAACATTAATATTTGCAATACATTAAGTTACCTTTATTAATACAAACCAAGCCTGTTCAATAAAGAGGTACATTTAACTTTTGGTCACCAAAATATACATAGTCCATGGTTTCTTCGCCATCTTCACTCGTCGGGTCTTCTTGACAAGGCGTCAGCAACACAGTTCATTGACCCTCTGACCACCTTCACTTCAAAGTCAAAATCTTGCAGGTTTAAAGCCCACCTCATAAGTTTACTATTATGGGTTTTCATTGTCTTTAACCACTGCAGTGGTGAGTGGTCAGTGCACAGAACAAAATGTCTTCCCCAGATGTAAGGTTTGGCCTTCTGAATCGCGTATACGATGGCCAGGCACTCCTTTTCCACAGTTGCCCAATGTCTCTCACCTTTCTGGAGTTTCCTACTCAGGTAGGACACTGGATGCTGGTCACCATTTTCATCCTCCTGGCAAAGAACTGCTCCTACCCCGCTGTTAGACGCATCGGTGTAGATGATGAACTCCCGGTCGAAGTCGGGAGCACGCAGCACTGGGAGTTCATCATCTACACCGCTGCCACCAATCAATGTTACAACCCCAGACCTACTGGAGTATACCACCCTTTAATTATGCTGCCACCAACCATTCCCTATAAGGAGTCACACAGACCAGGAATGGATTTTAATAAACAAAAGAACAAGGTTTATTGAAATAACAAACAGGGTAAATAAAAGGATCAGGTAAATAGAATACTGGAACGTGGCATAGTCCAAATCATACACATACAACAAATTGGTTCCCACGGAACACTTTAAGGTCACGCACAGACCCTGAACCTATCAGTTCTGGCTACCTAGATAGAAACCTGAACCTATCAGGTATGTACTAACTGACACACAGTTGTACTCAGTCTGACACACAGACTCCAACACCTAACTCTCCACACAAGCTCCAAATATATATACAGTACAGCTCCTCCCCCCTGATGTCCCGCCTTCCACTCCCCATAGGATGGAACTTTCCCTCCAAACCCATGACAGACAGGTACCATCAGTGCTGTATGTGACAGGTGCCAAGGCTGAAAACCCCCCTATTTTATCTCTTGCCCCATTTCTGAGCAGGTAAAAACAAAGGAGCTTTTGCCTGATGATCTAAGACCAAAACTTGATGATGATGTCATAAGAAACAGAGCTCTCCGAAGTGGTGAAAACAGGCCTGTTCATCCTAGCATGGGTTTTGCTCAGTCCACATGGTGCAGGCTAGCCTGCTTTTGTTTCGGGATTGGTTCTCAGCAGGTAAACTCTGGCTTCATTTGCAAGTCTGATTGAGCGTTGAAGGAATGCCTGGAAGGAAACATTGTCATATCAAACAAAAAAATATGCATTTCCTTTTGTGTGTGATTTGAAACAACCTCCCTCCCCCTCCTTAAAGTCTTAATAGGATTGTATGGGACAAGGAACCATCAGATACCTGGTTCCCAAGATTTTTAGAGTTTTAAGACTAATATTAGCTCTTCGAATTCAGCTCGGGAATGGACAGGTAGCCACTTTTTTTAAAAAAAAAGATTCAATCCGGAGAGACTCTTGCTGGAGAAATTTAGTCCAACTGAAGCATTCAGATCTTCTTTAGAGGCAGCCCCATGGCATTCGTGCATTTAACAGGGAAGTCACCAAAGAGTGTGTAAAGGTAAAGGTAAAGGTTCCCCTTGACAGTGTGTTACACTGGCTAAATTCTCCTTGTCCGAGAAGATGGTGAAATTGCCAGGAAGAAACACACTAGGCCACCACGAGGCTGCTTGAGTTGAGTCTCTTGTGGCAAAGATGGACCCAGGAGAACTTACTAGCTGGGCCAGTGCAATGCGCCCATTAGGATGTTGGGTGTGGAGATGGGCGATGTCCCACTTCGGCCATAGGGCTCACTGAGAGAACTTGGGCTAGTCTCATTCCCCCAGCCTGATCTACCTCGAAGGGTTGTGGTGAGGGAAAATAGGTAGGACAGCCATGTATGCTGGCCTGAACTCATTCAAGGTACAGTGGGAGAGAAATGCAACAAGCACACGACACCGTGTTAAATCTTCACATTAAGCCCATTTCCCACTCTGCACATTTTAACAAGCTCTGAGATGCAAAACTGCATTTTATGTTTCTGATGCATCGTGTGTGTTTTTTTTCCCCTCTAAAAGCAATATGTCACGTGTTTGGCTTAGCTGGAGAAAGGACCAGGTGCCTCCTGAGAAGGATGAGCATGACATAACCCTTAGGCTTTAAAGTGCAAGGCCCGGATTAACAAGAGGCCTCCGCTTGTCCACAAGATGGCAGTAAAATCTTTGAAATCTCCTGTTTGAGCAATCCAGTCAAAAGATCTGGGTTGTCTTTGAAAAAAAAGAATGGCAAGGCAGTTGATTCTCTTCCCCCCCCCTTGAATAATGCCTCATGAGGGTGTTGAATTTGTACCAGAAGGCGCATGTGGTCTGCCAAGTACATCGTATGGTACGTTCTCTGTGTCTTTGATTATACCTCTATCCCAAATCAGATCAATATGGGCACAAACACATATGACTGCATTGCCAAGCAGGACTAGGATCGGCTGGGAATGCAGACTCTGCATGGAGCAGGGGCTTCGACCGGATGGTTTCCTATATGCCTTCCTGAAGGATCGATTCTTTCTTGTTGTTATGTGCCGTCAAGTTGTCCCTAACTTATGGTGACCCTAGGAATGAGTGATCTCCAGCATGTCCTCTCCTCAACTATCCCGCTCAACAGACTCAAGCCTGTGGCTTCCTTTCTGGAATCACTCCATCTCCTATTTGGTCTTCCTCCTTTCCTGCTGCCTTCCACCTTTTTTCAGCATTACTGTCTTTTCCAGAGAATCCTGCCTTCTTGTGATGGGCCCAAAGTTGCATGACCTCAGCGTCAAGATTTTTGCCTCCAGAGAGAAATTCAGGCTTGATTTGCTCTGGGACCCACTTGTTCGCCTTTCTGTCAGTCCAGGGTATCTGCAAAGCACTCCTCCAGCTCCACATTTCAAATGAATGAATTTTTTTCCCTGTTAGCTTTCTTTACAACCACACAAATAGTGATGGGAAATACAAGAGAATGGATCATCAAAAAACACACAACTATAAATCAAACAATACTTGATAACGAACACATAAATGACAAATACAGTCATAACTCACATATACAGTGTAACTCACCACCTTTGAGAATATATATTTATGTATATGTATATGTACTGTATGTATATGTTTATGTATATGTATATGTATGTATATTCATCAATACATTTTGTCTTAATTTATATCATGTGCCCCGTATCTTTCTTAAAATATAATGATTCTTATATTGGGATATAACCTTTATGCTTAGTAAATGCATGTTCTGAAAAAGCATTCCAGACCCCATTAAAATGGTTTAATTTCAATAATCCTTTTCTAACTTTCAGTTTGCAAGTTAATTTATCATTAATAGCTAGATTCTACATCTTATGACACCATTCTTCCAAACTCAATTGATTAGTATTTTTCCAATTCCTTGAAAATATCAATCTTAACATAGTAGTAGGCAGTTCTATTTTTCCTCTAACTGTTTCCAAATATATTTAACAATCCTATCACTGAACATCTTTGTATATCTGTCCCTAAAATTTATTTAATCTCATTGAAAACAGTCATCAATTCTTCTGTCTCTCTTCATATCTCCATATATGGTAGTATGTTCCCCTTTCTTTCTTACAAACATAGAGAAGGTATCTCTTTATTCATCCTATTTAATTTTGTTGGTGTTAAATACCATCTCCATATTACTTTGTAAGAATTTTTTCTTTACCATAACGGACATATTTTTCACTATTTGGATGATCTTGGTCTCGCTCTCCAATGACTCGTGCTTACGCTTGACGATCTTTTCTCATTCCTTCATTGCTGCCCTTCCAAATCTCAGCCATCTTCTGATTTCTTGGCTGCCCGTCTCATTTGGGATTCATGATTGAACCAAGGTATACAAAATCTCTAGCTATTTCAATTTCTTCATTGCCAACGCTAAGGCTGTGTAGTTCTTCTATAGTCATGATTTTGGACTTCCCGTTCAGCTGCAGTCCCGGTATGACACTGTTTCCTTTCACTTTCTCTAAAAGTCATTTCAGGATGCTTCCATCTGTATATCTTAAACATGATTGATTGATTCGTCGTTGTTGTTTAGTCATTTAGTTGTGTCCGACTCTTTGTGACCAAAGCACGCCAGGCTCTCCTGTCTTCCACTGCCTCCCGGAGTTTGGTAAAATTCATGTTGGTTACTTCGATGACACTGTCCATCCATCTCCTCCTCTGTCGTCCCCTTCTCCTCCTGCCTTCACACTTTCTCAGCATCAGGATCTTTTCCTGGGAGTCTTCTCTTCTCATGAGATGGCGAAGGTATTGGAGCCTCAGCTTCAGGATCTGTCCTTCCAGTGAAAACTCAGGCTTGATTTCCTTCAGAACAGGTAGGTTTGTTCTCCTTGCAGTCCAGGGGACTCTCCTGCAGCACCACAGGTCAAAAGCATCAATTCTTCGGCGGTCTGCTTTCTTTATGGCCCAGATTGATCGATGACATACTATGAAGCTGACCTTTCCAATATTTTGTAGGCATCCAGTACCCATGAGTGGTTTATCGGTCCTTCCTTCCGGGACGGTGCAGCTTGCCCAAGGGTGCTCGGGTGAGAGCGCATATCATCCCATTAGCCTCCTGGGAGGCAAAGCGAGGGTTCAAACCTGCAGGCTCTGGAGTCAGGGGCTCCAACCCACTGAGCTACAACAGGTCCTTTCTCTTTCTCGCTTACCTTCTTGCATGGTCACTTAGCCTGCCCTTTGGCGAGATGACTGGAAAAAATCTGGAGCAACTACATTTTCCAGCAAATTCTGAAACAAAATGGGAAATTTCTCCTATTCATCTCCTGCTGGAAATGAAAACTCTCTTGAGAAGGGAAGTAGGGAATTCTTCACAGCTTGTCTTGGCACTGAGGGAGTAGCAAAACCTCTTCACCTTCATAACGATCCTTCTTCCACTTCCTGACCTTCTGACCCAAAGCGGCCACTCCTTGTAAACAAAAGGAAGACTGCCCATTTCAAGAGATGTTGAATTTGCTCAGAAATCATCATGTGCTATGGATATGTGAGGCAGCATGCTTTTTTTTCTGCAAAATTTACTTCGATGCTCACATTTTTTGGGGGGGGGGAATAGACATTGCTGTTAAAACCAGGCAAGTAAAGGGGTGGAGTGTCCCCCCCATTTCCCTTCATCTCTTCCTGCTCTCTCTTCTTTTTGCATAATGCACAGTGGAAGTGTAGGGGAGGCATTGATGGCATTTAATTAAATATTTGGCAGTGTTTAATTAATTAAATATTTAAACATTAAATACTAAATAGGATGTGATATCAGCTGCAAGGACATTATGTCTCAATAGCCATTAGTCATTTAATAGAAGTCAAATCGGTGCTCAAAGGCTCCCCTCAGCTAAGTGAAGTCTAAAGTGTAGGCACTTTGCGGCTTCATTAATAAGTAACCAAAGTTGGATTCATACTCTGTAACGGCAGGGCTGGGCCTATTAACTGAAATGTTAATGCTTCTCTGGCCGAGGCAAGTCTCTCTTATCCAGACGGGAGTGAGGAGACGGCGAGATGAATTGATGGGCCCTGTCTTTACAAGTTAGGGACAACTTTTTCTTCTTGCTCCAGCCTCCATGTAGCAAAGCTTTGGAAGTTCCTTTTTCGAAGCAACTTGTTACATAAGTCATTACACACACTTGCCCTCACATTCCATATGCGTTGTCTCCAACGCATTTTTGGTATCACCTGGCAGGACAAAGTCTCAAACAGAGCAGTCCTAGAATGAACTGGAGTTTTTAGCATATATACATTACTGAAACAGTGACGTCTACGTTGGCTCGGGCATGTCGTGAGAATGGCTGAGGGTCGGATTCCAAAAGATCTTCTGTATGGAGGATTAGTGCAGGGAAAGCGCCCCAGAGGGAGACCACAGCTGTGATACAAGGATATCTGCAAGCAGGATCTGAAGACCTTATGAATGGACCTCCACAGATGGGAAATCTTGACATCTGAGCATTCAGCCTGGAGGCAGGCGGTGCATCACAGCCTCTCCCAATTTGAAGAGACCCTTGTCCAGCAGGCCGAGGCAAAGAGGCAGTCATGAAAGCAGCAAAATCAGGGAGCTGGACAATGGACAGATTGTCTTTGTCTTCAGTGTGGAAGGGATGGTCACTCTTGAATTGGCCTCCTCAGCCACACTAGATGCTGTTCCAAATCCTCCATTCAGAGCATGTTACCATAGTCTCTCGAGACTGAAGGATGCCTAATCCTAAAAAAAATCCTAAATCACCCTCTCCAATTACTTGTTAACATTACTGGCATTACTGGCATTAGCTTTACCATCTGCCCTTCGGGAAAAAAAATCACCTAAAGTTTTAAAGATATAATATGTTTATTCAGCCTAATCTTTCTTAAGTTGGCTGGACAGTTCAGTAGTTTAGGTCTCTGGCCGCAGAGCCAGAAGTTGGGAGTTCGATTCCCCTCCTGTGCCTCCTGAGAGTAGAGCCAGCCTGGGTGGCCTTGGGCAAGCTGCACAGTCCCAGGACATCCCCGGAAGAAGAGAATGGTAAACCATGTCTGAGTATTTGCTGCCTAGAAAACCCTGAAAGGGTTGTTGTAAGTCAGAATCAACTTGAAGGCACATTATTATTTATTATAATTAAGCATTCCCAACCCCAGCACACCTTTCCAGAGACATCTAATATGCACTTCCTGCATGCCATTGTCCCCCTCAAAGTTGATGTGACATAAAATGTGTTAGTTTTTTAAAATGCCACAAGACTCTTTGCTCTTTTCGCCATGATCAGCTTGGATTTCAGGAATTTGCTTGCATTACTTCTTGTTTAGAGATGACTTCTCCTTAGCTATCTAAAAACACTTAAGGGCTGTTGAGAGATGGGTATAAAACTTAGAAGATACTGCCCGAATTAGCTCTAAAAAGGGCCCGTCAAAACTGACTAAAATGTTACTAGAAAAGTTGCGTGTTACACACAGACATGTACCCGTTGCCCCACTTGTTCTGTTACTTTTGAAATGCAGTTTTGCCATGCCCTTGTTGCATTCCAGCAAGTAACTTGAGACAGCTAACCTTGCTTGTAACCCATCGCTACCAAGCTCTGCTTTTGAGGGCAGTCCTCTACTTTGTACTGCTGTCAGAGGGCCGTCCTCTGCTTAACAACGCCCCACATCCTTAGGAGCCTATCTGCATTCTTTCAGCTTTCTTGCTGCCCTCCTCTGTGGTGTATGGTGCTGTTCTATCAAAGATAGGAAAAATTACTCTTTTTTGGGGGGATTTCAGTTCCCATGCTGACTGAACTATTCTGCGAATTGTCATCCCCCCAAATTTAAAGCAAAAAGCGTGCTGCTTATATACTGTCCCATAGTGCTTCAAGCACTCTCTGGGAGGTCTACAAGTTAATGATGGTGGCTACACATTGCCCCCCCCCCAGCAAGCTGGTTACTCATTTTACCGACCTCGGAAGGATAGAAGGCTGAGTCAATCTTGAGCTGGCTACTTGGGATTGAACCCCGGATCGTGAGCACAGTTTTGGCTGCAGTACAGCGGTTTAACCACTGCGCCACGAGGTTCATATTACCTGCTTGTCCAGCTCCCAATGGAGCCTTGTGGTGCGGTGATTAAACTGCAGTACTGCAGGGAAGACTCTGCTCATGACCTGAGGTTTGATCCCAATGAGCTCAGGACGCCCAGCTTGATGCCGACTCATCCCTCTATTCTTCCATGGTCAGGAAACTGAGTGTCCATCTTGCTCCGGGAGAGACAACGTGTCGCCGGCATAATGAAATTGTAAACCACCTAGAGAGTGGCTTTAAGCCTTAAAGGTAAAGGTAAAGGTTCCCCTTGACAATTGTTGTCCAGTCGTGTTTGACTCTAGGGGGCGGTGCTCATCCCCGTTTCCAAGCCATAGAGCCAGCGTTTTTGTCCGAAGACAATCTTCCGTGGTCACATGGCCAGCGCGACTTAGACACGGAACGCTGTTACCTTCCCACCGAAGTGGTCCCTATTTATCTACTTGCATTTGCATGCTTTCGAACCGCTAGGTTGGCGGGAGCTGGAACAAGCGACGGGCGCTCACTCCGTCGCGTGGATTCGATCTTACGACTGCTGGTCTTCTGATCCTGCAGCACAGGCTTCTGCGGTTTAGCCTGCAGCGCCACCACGTCCCTACAGGCTTTAAGCCTTATCAGGTGGTAAATGAGCAGCAGACTTCTATTGGTGGCCTTGGTGGACAAGGCGCCATCTTGTCCTTTGACCTGGAACACATGTCTTTAGCCAGCCTGGCTGAATATGGGTTAAGGGGTTTCACGGGAGATGAGTTAACCTTGAAAGATGAGCAGGGGTGGAAGGTAGGTTTGATTGTTTGAATCAAACTGGGTTATTTTAAGCTGACAGACCCAAGCATATGGTCGTGCGAGAACAGTGTGGTGTGCATATGTATGCCTTCACACAAGAACATCAGAGGAACGTAAGTATTTTACTAAGCCTGCATAATCATGCATAATATGTAGATATATGGAGGGGAAATGAGCAGAAATGAGCTTCGCACATAACAGGGTGGGAAATAAAATGACACAGATTTATTTTCATCTCTGCCTCGCAGCAACCGTGAAAGCTTGGGAGATGTAAACTTGAGAAAACAAGAAATATTTTAGTAAAAAAAAAATCTTGCATGTATGGCAAGAAGAAAAAGTTTGTTGTAGCTTTTGAAGTAGAGGAAGGAATGGAAGGCTCAGAGCAGAGACAAAGGAAAGATGGGTCCTTTCCGTTTCCATAAGTGGCACGGGGATAGATTTTCAAGTGGAAGGTTTCGTTGTGACCGTCCTGAATAGCTACAGCACCAAACGATCTAAACATACATGCAGCTGCATTGACTCATATGAACAAGCCACTTCTATGGATCAGGAGCAGGTCTTTTGCAAATCTAATGGTTCTTAATTCAAGATTGAGCCACGTCAAAGAACTTTGCATTACAACAGAAACAGCTCACACTACATCCGGGATAGAAAGATCCACTTGTCCTCCACCTGTTGTGAGCGCAGTGGGAACCTGGAAGGCTGGATGGGGGAACCTATGGCGCCACTCTCATCCCTGCTAACGTATCCCATCATTCTGGCCCTGTGAATTCTCTACTACATGTATGGGTTCATAGGGAACCTAAATCTCTTTTTCAAATAAAGCAGGAGTCATTTTTAAAAGTTAAATCAAAGCTTGGGTTTATTGAGTCATTTAACTGCAATGCGCCGTTCAACTGTTCGTCCTGTAACTTATCTCTTGGCACCAATGGGCGACGCAAAGGCAACCAAACATCTGGATCAAAAGGGTTCAATGATCTGTTCTCCCATGGCCCGGGTAAGAAGGGGGTCACTGTCTTCATTGGGGAGGTCTCTTTCTTCATTCCCTAGTAATGGTGGGGTTCCTCATCTCTGGTCAATCCCCATAAAGGTTCCCCTTCTCTCTCACAGGGGCCCAAGGTCCCGGAGGTATCCCTTTCTCCGTGCTTCCTTGGCATAAAGTAGCTTTCTGTGCTCCTGTGTACGTCAGTGCTTCCTACTCACTTTTCTCAACGATTTCGTCCAACAATGTAGTGAAAAGTTATAGGAAGGAGTAGGTATTTCCTAAAGCCTCTCTTGAGCAGAATGAAGGGGACCTTAACCAAATATAAATGTATGTGCCGACTAGGCCTGGTTCCAAGGTTTGGCATCACTGGCTATGGGTTGAGGTCCCTCGTCAAACACTGCCAACCCTTGAAGTTATTTGTTACCGATGTTCAGCTGTTCTCTTTGAGCATGGAAGAAGCAGAAAGACTGAGGTGGTGGAAAAACATGTAGCCTCCCCTTTGTTCTCTCCCACTGGCTGATTCTACTGACTTGAGCTCAGACAGAAAGAGCATGAAAGCCAGTCTGGGTGGGATAGTGGTGACTAGGCAGCCATACATGCAACATACCTTGACCAGCCAATACATCATTGCTGTAAACTGATTCCGTACATTTTGGAGTGGGAACGCCTGCCCTGTATCAGCACATACTGGTATAGGCATTTAGGTCGTGATTAATATTTTCAACCAGCACATATTTACCCAGCCATAGTCTTACAATACAACCACCCTATCCACAGGATTAGTATCCGCTGATTCCTTTATCCACTGCCTGAAAATACAAAATAAAAACCCTCAGAAATACATATTTATACATATTTCCAGGGTGCATGTAACTGAATTGGTCACTAGGTGGAGGGAGAGACCACGCAATGTATAGTGTTTGATACTTCCACATTTTTCAGTATCTGTGGTTGTGGTTTGGAACTGATCCCCAAGAATATCACGGTCCTACTGTATTGATTATTGATTTTACAAGTATTGGTAAACTATTTCTTTTGAACAGCACACCAAATATTTGGAAAAAAATAATGAGAAAAAGAGCATAGTTCATTCTAAAGCAACAAAAAACTGAATAAAATTGCAACCCATTGACTCCAGAAATGATGTCCTGTATTCCTGCAGGAGGAGAAGGGGATGACAGAGGACACTATGGCTGGACAGTGTCACCGAAGCGACCAACATGAATTTGACCCAACTCTGGGAGGCAGTGGAAGACAGGAGGGCCTGGCGTGCTCTGGTCCGTGGGGTCACGAAGAGTCGGACATGACTAAACAACTAAACAACAACAACATTCCTGCACTCAATTCACACGCTAGCAAGGTTATACTCAAAATCCTACAAGGCATGCTTCAGCAGTATGTGGACCGAGAACTCCCAGAAGTACAAGCTGGATTTCGAAGGGGCAGAGGAACTAGAGACCAAATTGCTAACATGCACTGGATTATGGAGAAAGCCATAGAGAGTTCCAGAAAAACATCTTCTTCTGCTTCACTGACTACACAAAAGCCTTTGACTGTGTGGACCACAGCAAACTATGGCCATTTCTTGAAGAAATGGGAGTGATCACCTTCTCTATCTCCTGAGAAACCTATATGTGGGACAGGAAGCAACAGTTAGAAGTGGATATAGAACAACTGGTTGGTTCAAAATTGGGAAAGGAGTACAACAAAGCTGTATATTGTCCCCCTGCTTATTTAACTTATATGCAGAATACGTCACGCGAAAGGCTGGACAGGAGGAATCCCAAGCCAGAATTAAGAAGGGGCAAAGTGCTGAACAGCAGATCAGCTGCTTGGCTGGGAAATAAACCATGCCGAACAGCCAAGCCAGCGATCCGTGCTCATCTCTACTACTGAGCTATCTCAAGACCCAGTCCTGGCGTGAACAGAGCTTTTTCTCCAACCAACGACCTCGATGAAGCCAAACACAGACCTTCCCGAACAACAACACGGTCAATGTGATAGCCCTAACTCTACACCCCCCCCCAATAATCCAAAAATGAAAACCAAAAGAAAAAGAAAACCCAACCAAAAATTAATTCCCTTGACGCTTAAGAGAGAATTGCAAAAATTTTAAAAAATTGCTCTCAAAATGTTAAGAATAGTTTTTAAGGAACTAGAAAGCACCATTCATTCTACAAAAAGGAAGTTTCTCACTACTTGCTACATTACTTCTATTATAACATAATCATTTTTTACACTGCTTGTATGAAAAAGTAGTTAGTTCTCATAGGTAATTTAGTTACCCATATCTGGTTATATCCTACCTCTGCTCATTTTCCAATAATCCTTATCATTGCAACATTAATAGATCAAACACACTTGTATTTAGGGGAGGGACAACTCTTTAATCTCCTTTTCCATCCTGTACAGCTCTTTTACCCTAGGTAGGTGCAATCCAGGAACATTTTGAATGGGCATTTATGCAAGTTTATTTATTTATTCTAATATTTTTACCCCATCTTTCCCTTACGAAAGGACCGAGGGCAGCTTAGATCATTAGAACACAGGATCAGAGCTAAGAACAGTGGGTTATTCAACCAGCTCACAAACAAATACGTTGAGAACTCATGTATTCAGGAAGAATTTATATGTACAGGCAGCCCCTGAGGTATTTTCACTCAAATGCACATGGCTGGGTGAAGCATTCGGAGGGACAGGGTGATTTTTAGAAGTCCCCCCGAAATTGCTGTGAAGTGCATTAGGCAAGGTCCCACAAAGAGGCCATGCTTTCTACTTCACTTGTTCAATAGGGACATGAGCGTTCTGCAAACCTTGCAAAGAACAGTTGTGGCTGCCTTTAATTTGAGGAAATTAAAGTGCTTTGGCTCCCCACCCTCATGACGGCGAGTGAATATTTCAATCTTCAGCCGGGGCTATACTTAGCTCCACACCAGTCTTCTTCTTCAGAAAAGCAACAGGACCCAAGCCTACAATCTCCATCGGTGGCCATATGGAAGAGGATCCTTGCAAAGAGGCTTCCGGTAGGCAGAGGAAAGGCAAAACACAGTTATTGTGGGGTTTTCTTAAAATGCATTGTCAGAACATTTCACCTAAAATAACCACACAGCTCAAAGACGTTCAGAGGAAAGGCGAACTAAACATGTAATTTAAAAAGCATGCAAGGTCACCTCAAGATGTTTTGCTGCCTGAGACAAAGTCAAAATTGCAGCCCCTCCCGTCCATTTACGGAACCCGTATGGACTGGAAGCTGAACCTCACTTCAGGACCGGCAACACCCCTTAAAGTAGCAGCCTAATTTAGTGGATGCTGGGCAGTCTGTAACAGACTGACCCGCTCAAGAGACAGAACTGCCCACCTTGATCAGGACAAAGAGCTGAGAAGCTACTGAGAGAATGTTTGATGCTCCCTTCCGGAGGTGTTCGAAGTACAACTGGACAGCCTTTCATTGGTATGATCTGGTTTCTTTACATGGTGGACTAAGTGGTCCTTCTAGATCTCCAATTGTGTAACCTCAGTGTAAGCTGAAGACATCAGGGCAAAAGCAGAGCAAAAACGGTCAACCACTCTAGGGGCTTCTATATCTTTTATTGCTCTGAATTCTCAGAACAATAAATCCCCCAGGTTGTATTCAGGAAATGTTGCAATGAGAAGCAAGCAAGCACAGGGAAAATGCATAGTAACTTAACCCATTCTCATCACTGCTCTGAAACTCTTGCCATATCAAGCCAGGATATCTAAATGAGGAGGGAATAGATGTTTATCTCATATCCATCCGCTGGGACTGTTATTCTTCCATATGGCTGCAACACAGCAGTAGCTTTGTCTAGACAAGAGTGCTGGTTAAGGCTAGAGGGTCTGGCCTTTGAGCGGGAGAAACCGAATCATTTTTTATTATCCCATAAAATCCGAGAGATAATTTAGAGGGGGGCAAAAAGTACCCCTTTCTGAAGGAACAATTGCTGATTTAATGTGATGTGGTCATCTGAAATTAAGAATCATGTATAAACTTTACTCTCATCTCTACCAAAAAATAAAGTCCACAAAGTAAACATCAGCTGGAAATTTATCTGAATTTGAGTATGATGTAAGCCCAGCCTTTTATACCCATTGCTGCTACTAAGTTGGTAATAAAACAAATAGTAAAACTAATTTTACATTTACGCTATTTCTATCATGGAATTTTCAGCCATCTTTTGAGAGTCAGGTGTTTCTTAGATACAAGGAGCAGCTATTCTAATGAGAATACTGGTTGAACCAGGAAAACCTGTGCTTCTTGCATTATTTCTTTACTGCAAAGGAAAGGCATATTCCAAAATGTTGCTTCCAAAGGGCTCCAGAACATCTAATAATATCAAATTATCTTTCTCAGCAGATTGCTGATATTTTGTAAAACGCAACTACGTTTCAGCTAAATCTTGCCTTGTGGATCAGGATGAACAACAATGGTAATGCACTGTGTGTTTTATAATCTACAAAAAATGATACTATGGTTCAAAAACACACATTGTTTCTGAAAGGCAGCTCCCATTCTTCATCACTTCCATTTCCTTGCGCAGATAAGATGGAGCAGAGTAGAATGGATTCTCTCTGATGTGTTCCACTGCTAGTTTAACCTGTCACACATTTGTTACATTACAGAGGCTAGATTTTATATCCACAATTAAACCATTAGCTGTAATTTTCTAGGAGGAGCTAGATGGGCCACCACTCAAGGCAAACGATGGGAGACGGATCTTATCACCATCACAACCTTGAACAAAGCCATTCCCCTCTGCAACAGTCTCTCTCTCTCTTAGCTGGGAATAGGTAAAAGATAAAGACTTCTCACAGGGATGCTGGTGGTGCTGCAGGTTAAACCATTGAGCCATTAGGCTGTTGATTGAAAGGTCGGCCGTTTGAATCTGCCCAACGGGCTGAGCTCCTGTTGCTTGTCCCAGCTCCTGCCAACCTAGCAGTTCAAAAGCATGCGAATGCAAGTAGGTGTATAGGTAACACCACGGTGGGAAGGTCACGGCGTTCCATGTCTAGTCATGCCGGCCACGTGACCACAGAAAAGTGTCTACGGACGAACACCGGCTCTTCAGCTTACAAGCAGGGATGAGCATCGGCCCCTAGAGTTGGACACAACTGGACTCAATTGTCAAGTGGAACCTTTACCTATAGACTTCTCATACTTTGTAATGCATTATGTACATGAGTGGCACTATAAAAAGGATCCTTTTTCCTGTGTGTGGAAGTAAAAAAATGACCCTATCAATGCTGTCTTCCCTCTTGCAGAGTTTTAAAAATATGAAAAGACTACACAAAGCACAGACGACAGCACTTTATTTAAAAATCATAGACACATAAGAGCATTTATAACAAAGATCAAGTTGTAAACTAAAAAGGTCTGAGAAAAGGATCAGCAACCACAGCTGCTCAAATGAGCTTTCTTTTCTGCAGCAGAACAGCTGAGGGCACAACCCCCTTCTCTCTCCCCCCCCCCCCCGCTCCACTCCCTGAGTATCCCCATCCTTAGCAGCAATCCAAGCAAATGCCTGTTATTTCGGATGGATGGATGTACTCAAAACAGTTCATTTAGTAGCAAATGTTAAATAAAAATAATTTCCATAATGCAAGTTTCTTCCATTTAAAAAAAAAAAAAGGTTAACAAGCACTTTCCTTTTCGAGAATTTGTTAAAAAATTTTTTTCAGTCCATTGCTGGCAGCCTCATGGAGGAAGGATGATAATAAAGGCACTTCAAACCAAGAGGTCTTCAGGCTGGGCAGCTTCCCGAGTTACAGGGGTTTGGAGGTCTGAGCCGGCTTCTTGCTACTCTGAGGTGGGGTAAGGACCCCTGTCGGCAAAGGAGAGCTTCTGTTTTTCTCAGCCAGCCTGGCCTGTTTGGCTTGAACTTTGTCCTAGAAGAGAAGAACGGCAGGAGCCAAGGATCAAATGCTTTGTCACATGTGTGCAGAGGACCTGCACTGTTTTTCAGTGGCAAGTGCAAACCTACGGCAAGTGGCTCACCACAAAGAAACACATGAAGAGCTGCAGCAGAAGTGAAGGACCCGCATTCTTGTACTGCCTGACAGTGACCTTCCTAAAATATAGTCTTCAGAAAAGGACTACAGCCCCTCATATATTTTAAACATCTCAGTGGCCCTTCATGAGCTGACACAGACGGCATTTTCAATCATACTTCATTTACTGGCTATGGTGAAAATATATACCGTATTTTTCGCACCATAAGACGCACTTTTTTCCCCACAAAACAGGGAGGTGGAAAGTCTGTACGTCTTATGGAGCGAAGAAAACAGATTATATTTTCCTGTTTTCTTCTCCTAAAAAAATTGGTGCGTCTTATGGAAAGGTGCATCTTATGGAGCGAAAAATACGGTACTTGGAAAAACAGAAGTTGCTTACTCGCATTTTAAAAGACTAGGTGTCAAAAAGATAGGTATGTATGTTCCTGATTTGTATAAGCACATCCAGGGACCAAACAAAGTAAGAATCACTCCTGAGAATGTAACTGTCCAGGCTTAAGTATTAAAAATTACATCCGGGAACTATTATTCCCCATAGTTAATAGTCTGCACATTCCTTTATTAAAAAAACCACAGACATTTGCTGCATTAACAATATGCTTAACTTGCAGCTAGCTGTAGAAGTCACAAGGTTAACAAAGTACTCCACAGTGTATTTCCAGCTCTTTATGCTCAAAAATATGTTCTGAGGCTCTGCAGAAATCAGATGACTTTTGCCAATGAGATTATATCACTCAGTGCAGCACTTACCAGCAGCTCAAAGGAGTTTATGTGCGTTTGTATATTGTGCAAATCTTCCGCAGGAATTCCTCTAAAGTGTTTCACTGTGGTGCTCCCCATTTCCTTGATGGCCACCGCAAAAGGAACCATCCACTTCACACAGTCCTCTATGTCGCACAATTCATAACCTACAGAAAAGCCAAAAGTTACAAGCAAGGTAGGTTTCAGTTTCCTGGAACTCTTCTCAGGTATAGACAGCAGAAAATCTGTCGACCTGTAATACTTGCTGGATAGCTCAGTGGTTCAGGTAGGCACCTCTACCTGGCCAGAGGTTGGGAATTCAATATCACACTATGCTGGACTGCTGCTTTGCAGTTCTTTTATTATTATTATTGTTATTATTGTTATTACTACTACTACTACTACTACTACTACTACAGTGGTGCCTCGCATAGCAACGTTAAATCGTTCTGCAAAAATCACTGCAGAATGAAAATGTCGCTATGCGATATTAAAAAGCCCATAGAAACGCATTGAAACCCCTTCAATGCGTTCCTATGGGCTTAAAGCTCACCGTTGAGTGACGATCTTCCATAGTGCCGCCATTTTCGGTGCCTCTAAAGCGAGGAATCCATCCCTAAACACAACGGGCAGCCATGGTTTTTTCCCGGCGGCCATTTTGAAACCGCCGATGAGCTGTGCAGAAATGGGGGCTTTGCGACGATCGCTTCCCTGCAATCATCACAAAGCGAAATTCCCCCATAGGGAACACTGCAAAGCGATTGCTTTTGCGATCGCAAAAAATGCATCGCAAAGCGATTTCGTCATAAAACAAAGCTATCGCTATGCGAGGCACCACTATATTATTATTATTATTATTATTATTATTATTATTATTATTATTATTATTATTATTATTATTATTATTATTATTATTATTATTATTATTATTGTCAGGCTAATTTGTATGATGCAGTCAAGACTGCAATGTCAGTTAAACACGAATTATCCTTTTACTGCAGGACATAAAGACAGCAACGTATTGGGAACGAGGGTGCTCATTTTCTGTTGCTATAGCGTTTCGTGTCTAAGTCGTACTGGCCATGTGACCACGGATTGTCTTCGGAGAAAACGCTGGCTCTATGGCTTGGAACCGGGGATGAGCACCGCCCCCTAGAGTTGAACACGACTGGACAAAAATTGTCAAGGGGAACCTTTACCTTTTTACCCCCATGAAGCCAATTGGCTATTAGTGGCTGCTGACCTTGGTTGTGCCAAGCTAGACAGGCATGATTTCCAGGAATTCCTTTTCCATCCCAGCCTCCACCAGGAATGTATTGTGAAAAACAGAGCAAACACATCATTGGGAGAACTCACACAAAAACTTTACACTTCTTTTTTCTTACAAAAAGAGACTGTTAGGCCATGAAAGCCAAATCAGGAATGGCCTAAGTATGGTGTCTAAGCCCTAGACAGGAAGTTAACACATCTTCCTGACCTCCAAAACAAGGGGAGCCAATGCGTGGGTAATGCAGTCAGAAAAAGGCCAGGGTTTCGATGGCCAGTCTCTTTCTACGTAGGGCCAAGCCAGGTGAAATCTCATGAGATGTGTCACCTTGCAATGTTTGGAGGCCAGAGATCTGGCACTACAAAGTGCTGTGAAAGATTTCTAAGATGGTGGCAAGGCTCAGTGTCACTCTACTACCCTGCCCTCCCCCTCCACTACTGTATGTTGCAGCGGAGAGTAACATCTGAGTAAAAAACAGAAGCATCAAGGTCTCCATTGACAGTCACCCAAAATGGCAGGCAGATCTATAGAGGTCACAGCCAGGCTTTTGTCTACAGTGAGCAGAGATGTTTTCACTGAATCTACAAATCTCATCTTGTTCTTGCAGGCTGACTGACCATCACCATCTGGCCAGATGTTTTTTTAAAAAACCTTTGCTTCACCCCATCCCAATTTTGTGCCAGCTATGCCTGAATCAGAGTTCTGCAGAACTCCAAAGCTCAACCTGTTTCTAGCCGCCCCGAGTAGACGCTGTCTAGAGGGGCGGGGTACAAATCAAATCAAATGAATAAATAACCTTTTCGAGATTCAACAAAGCCACGGAGTGATCCAGGATTTTAATTCATTACTTGGACGATTAGAGGCCCCTCCTATTTGCAAAGCAAGCCTTTACTTAACCTAGTGTTTTTCCCCCAAATGCTGCTTACCTGAAACCCTCTGCATCAGTTCACAAGAGGAGAAGTGATATAAAGCAGAAGCAGCTAGAATCCCATATGTATATTCCAGACAGCCAACATCCAGAATGCAGAGATCCAGAAGCTACAGAGAAAAAAACAGAAAGCTCAGGGGAGGACACTTTTTAAGGCAACAGGGCCACCTTTAAGACAGGATAAAGGTGACATCATTGTAGCTATCCTTACCTCGGCGATTTGCACAAATATCTGTTGAGGATACTGTGGCAGCAACATCTCATAGAACTCATTTAAATACGCAACTTGCAAGTATATATTTAGCCAGGACACGGCTGTAAGAGGACTCAAATTCCAATTGAGTGCCTGGAAAAGAATGTGCATGTCAGGGAATAAAGTTGACTTCTTTAGAATCTAAGGTAAGCACACAGCCTATGTCTGCTTTTTCTCTACCAACATGACAGCAGTTTCGTTAAGAATTAATAACATAGCCTGGGACTAAATGATCTGTAATAGGTCCTGTTACAGCAAGCCATGTCTCACGTAACCGCCCCCCATCTATAAGACAGCTAAATTCACACAGATCTAAGTACCTACAGCAAATGAATGGTGGAGCACTAGAACGTGCCATGATTTTTCATGGCGATTTGGCATGTACAGATCTATATAAATTAATTCTAATGCACAGACACTGGAAATACTTCCTGCTTAGTTTTCAAAACCAAGGATGGAAGATATCCAGCTGTCACTTCAAAAGGCATTTATGCTACTGAATCAACTCAAAGAGGCAACTATCATAGTCAATGTTCAGGAATTCTGAGAGTTTTAGTTGAATCACATCTGTTGAACCAAACACCAATTTACACCAACATGCAAGAATTAAGGGACACCTAATGTCAACTGCAATTCTGTTGTCACACTATATAGTCAAATACGGCCACATATTAAATACGAATGGGGAATCATTGTAGCATGAGATCTAAACTCAAAAAGCCATCAGACTGAATGACACAGTAAGCCAGTCCTAGCCTAACCCCTTATGGATGCTGCAATAACAAAAGGATTGAGATGGCAGGGAAGATAATTTCATATAAAAATAATATTTCATATATAAGAGTCTTACAGGGAGTATGTAGCAACAATAATTCTAGGTTCTGGATTATACAGATTAATTTATGCTTCTAAATACAGTAAAAAAAGTGCACAATTTCCCAATGAAATACAGCTGAGCATTTAGCAATTTGCCACACACAGAAATATACAAACTGCTAAATTCCATAGTTACAGGGAGTGTGTACTGAAAAGTAACCTAACCTAGTGTAACTGACTAACTTTTTAGTTTCTCAAGAAGGGTTTAGAACAGATCTATACTGTCAACCGACAAATGCATTTATGTAAACTAGTATTTAGCAGTACAGCCTATCTGAGAGGCTGGAGTGTTGACCATTTCCGAAAGGCGGGTAAGTTATATTCTATCTTTCCCAGTGTAACCAAAGAATTTAGATGTTGGCTTTGGTTTGACAATTGATACATATCTGCATGTTGCTGATCTGTATACAAGAACATGGCACGTGTTTATAAATTGTTTCATTATATTTATGCACAAAGATGTATCTGAATTGAATTTGCAACTTCTAAAAATATCTTCAACACTGTGGTTTGGCAATGAACGGTCAGGAAATAATTCCTCTTGGTTTGAGGCCATTAATTCATGCTCTTGCCATTAAGAACTAACAAGAATGTATTACAAGAGTACACGCCCTGCACTTCTTTACCAGGAGTAACCCAGAGCCTTTGCTGATCAACTAAGCTATCCAAGAAATCTCAAAATGAGCAGACTTCCATCCAGAGTTATTATAAAGAATAGTCATGGAAAACAGAATTATTAACCTGGATTCATCTAGGGCAGTGGTGGTGAACTGGAATTGGTGGCGGTGGAAGGGAGAATCCAAGGCACAAAGGTGCCTCGAGACCCCACTCCGTATCCACTGCCAGCACCAGCTGCTCCGGATCCTGACCTGCCGCCTGTCTGGGCACCAGCACCGCGACTGCAGCCACCTGCTCAGGTTTGGCTGCCGGGAGGGTGTGAGTAGCGATCCGGCGACTTACAGCTCGCATGCCAGGAGAAAAGGCTCCACGTGCCAGCTGTGGCACGCGTGCCATAGATTCACCATCGCTGATCTAAGGCATGACAATGGGTAAGCTCACCACATCAGACCACATTATGAAAAGCCAGGATATGGAAGCTTCGGGCTCCAACTATCTTAGCTTACAGTTCCTCAGAACTGCCAGGGTGGGTGGGGCTCCCAGAAGCTGCAGACAAAAAGAGCTGGAGAGCCAAGATGCCTTAGAAACAGGAATGGGGTACTTTTGACCCATGTCTGATCCTCGACCCTATGGTTCCCATCATGAAAATGAAGAAAGAAGGGCCTTCATGGGTAGCCCAGAAACCCCAAGGATCACCAGAATGTACCCCCAAAAGGGACTGTATCCCTCAACAAAAATCTGTTTCTTCTTGTAGAACTGATGACGGGAAGCCTACTCTGCCCTTCAAAAGTTGGCTATCATCTTCCATCAGCCCCCACCCAGCATGGCCAATGGTAAAAGATGTTAGAAATATAACTATAACTGGAATTCCCTAGCATCGAGTGTGAAGGTTTTTAAAAGCAGAATGCTTCCTTAAATAGTGTCGCTTCTTCTTCTTATTTTTATTTATTTATTTTATTTATATCCCGCCTATCTGGTCGGTTAAGACCACTCTTCTTTTTTAATCTTATTACACACATACAGAATCGTACATACCTTCATAATTATGAGTTCCATACTAAGAATCTCTTCTTCTGTGCAAGCGCCATCTGTAACGTATGCAAACTGATGCAATTTCGGAGGGTAGATTTCCTGAAACGTAGAAATAAAAAGACATAACTATATTTGTCAACTGCGGTGTTTAGAATAGCAGAAAATGGCAAAGCCAGATGGTTTCAGACACTTGACAGCTTTCAATGTCTACGTTTTGGGTTAACAGAATTACTTTGAGAGAGACAGATTTCTTGAGCTCCGATCAATCAGGGCAAGCAATAACTGCAAACATAATGCAATAGCAAATTCACATATCACAGTTACTGTCAGCAACAGAGATCTGTCAAGGATCATAGCCTCTTCCAACTTACAATGCAGCCATGCAATAGGGGCTGCTCTTAAAATGTATGTGAAAAATACATAAAACTGCTCTTTTCCAAGTCCTCTTGGCTCATTTGAAACACATTCTTTGTAGCGTCAATATTTATTAAGGACTCAACTATTCTTTCAAACTGGAAGTGGATGGGTGGGATACTAAGGTCCTGAAGCCAAATCTGGCCTTCAACGGGTCAAATATGATCAATAGGGTTTATCACAGAGATGGTGATGCAGCCTGGTCTTCATTTTACCTCAAGTTTTGCAGCGATGAATAACGATGAAATGCCAATAAGTTGCAGAAGCGTCTTGACAATGTTCTGTTGCGTTGCCATGAAACGGTCAAAGAAATCTTGCGCCAAATAAAATGTCTCTCTGTGAAGCTTGTAGACCTCGCAAACCTGCAACCAGGTAAAAATGTTATCCCACGTTATAGCATTATTCAGTAACCATTCGGTTATAATGGGAACGCGTTGGGCAAAATCCTGTTGCAGTTAGGCAAAAGGTGCAACATTCAGTTGAGAATCACCATAATTTAGGAGATCTCCATAGGTATTATCTGTTGCACACTGGGTATGCAAAAGATAATACTTATGGAAATTGCTTAATGTACAGCAATTCACTGCTAAAATTTACACAGTTTGTATAACTGTGATGTAAAATTTCTGGAAATTTTGAAGCCAGATAAAATGACTTTTGGAAAAAAATAATAATAAAAAACCCTCTCCCCCCCCCCCCACTCCAATTTTTCCAGTTTTCTTCCAAAGCCATTTTATATATAGCTTTAAGACTTCTGGGAATTTTACATTTCTAGCTGAGACTACACCTTGCCTAGAGATGGGAAGGCATGGGAAAAAAATGGAAAGAAAAGCCTTTTTCTGCTTTTTTCCAAAGCTGTTTTATATGGCTTCAACATTTCTGGAAATGTTACATCTCTAACATGCAACAGAATTTCAGCCTATTATGCTATACTATGTGAATTTCATTGTATGTGTATATACTTACAATGACAATAAATTATTATTATTATACATTAGGCATACATTCCCTTAATCGATGAGAGATAGGCTCTCCTGTTTATTCTTTAAAGCACAAACTGAAGGTGCTTTAAAGGTGTTTTGCTAAGCCTACTGAGGTTTTCATGGATAACCGGGAATCTGGAACAGATTTGCTTTTTCTTTTGAGACTGGCCCATCTCAAGACAACACAGAAAAGTTCAGTTCACAGAGCTCTATGGGGAAAGGAAGGAAGTCCCTCCGGTTTCAGCACAACACTAAGTAGCAGCCCCACCAGAACAAAGTGCAAAAGGTAGAGTGGAGTATAGAAAGGCATCTATATGAAGAAACCATGGTCAAGGGAAGGAGGAGAGAATAACTATAGTGGTAATTAACAGAAGGACGAAATAAGTTTTCATCTCCTCCCTCTTTCCTTTTGTTACACGTGCATTCTGTGCTGTGAAGTTGGAACTGACTTACAGCAACCCTACTAGGGTTTCCAAGTTAAGTGAGATATTTAAAGAGTGGCTTTACCAGTTCTACTCCTCCAATCAGTTTCCATGGCTGAGCAGGGATTCAAACCCAGGTCTCCAGAGTCCTAGTCCTTCATTCAATCCATTACACCACACTGAGCATCCCCTTCTTCCTTATTAACAGCCCTTAATGACACTTTAAAGGAAACCGATATAAATTGCAAACCACTATTTTCCTAAACTTTGGGGAAACCAGAATAATCCTGAGCCATGGTGTTATGACAGGCAAAATAATTCTACAATTTGAACTGGATTAACTAACTAGATGTATTAATCCCGTTAACAATATGGCTTGCTTGCAGGTCACCTTTCTTTCTCTTTGACACCTCATTTTCCCTTGACTCTGGCAGTCACCCTGAAAAAATGCTCACAGCTCCAGGCACTGGGGCTCCTCAGCTACTCAGCCTTTGCAAATGCTCAGGGCAATGGAGATCTCAGATAGGCTAATCCAGTCTTTCTCCACTCCCAAATGCAATCCAATTATCACCATATCAGCACTGCGCCTTTTGTGATTCTAGTGTTTGCCTCACCCACTATCTCAACTCCTGTTTCAAGCTCCTTAACCCTTCCCATTTGTTTCTCTATGACGCCTTTGTTTTGTAAAATATACTACTGTTCTTGGATTTCTATAATTTGCATGATTTCATTAGAAGTCTTGCTGGTAGGTATTTTGCCTGATTCTTAGAAGCTCTCATAAAGCTGGGGACTGGGTGGGGAAGATGGCATCGCTGGGTCCCGTCCCCCCTGCATTCCTGCTCTTCCGGGAATTTCCAATCTTCTCCTCTCCGGATCCAACTCACTGCCAAGGACTCATTTTCTGCTTATTCTCTCAGATGATGAAAAACAGATCATACCCAGGCCTTTTCAACTCCTATTACCTAACAACACTTCTTTTGCTTCTCTTTCAACTAGCACACCTCATGGTTAAAACCTGAAGTTTCAAGCTTTGAGTCCTGCATAAAGTTCTTTTGTTGATGTTACACTTTTTAGATCAGAGACTAGTGCATTCCGAAACCCCAACCAGCGAAGCCAGTGGCAAGAAATGACAGGGACTGTAGTTCAGCAAACACTAAGAGGATTAAAAAAAACCCACCCTCCTGTTTTAGGCTAGGAATCCTAATTTATCAAGTCCTTAATCTTCCTATCCAGACAATCTGATCAACAGTCTTTCACTGGTGAATATTTATCTTCAGAAGTCAGCTGAACAAGAGAATCTTACCTCCATTAACCAGTCCAGAAGAATTACCCGCATCTTAGGTTGCAAGAGTGGATGCCTTTGCATGTATAGTTTATCCTTCATATACTTCTGCTCTTTGTTGATCATGCTTTTCCATACTTCGTCCCTATTCGCCCAGCTGCAAACAAAAAAAAAGAGAGAAAGGGTATATAACAGGTTAAGTTTGCCAGAAAAGAATAAAGTTGTAGACTATGAAATAAGAAAAAAAAGAAGTTACCCCAAGACAGGCAATGGTGAATCTCTAGCTGAAATAAAGCTTTGGTGCATGAATGAGGAGAAGTGTGGACTCCCCAGATCATCCTCTTTGTCTGGTGTTGGGATCAGCATATGTGGAAATGTGCATGCATCATGATTTGAAGATGGCTATTGAAAGAAAAACAAAGGAGGGACTTTAAGTTTTCCAATGGTAAAGATGTTCGTTGAACAGCTAATCCTCCATATGATGCATTCAAAAAGTCAAAAGGACGATTTTCTCTCTCGCACAGTTTCTACCACTGTGTTCAGCTATATGGTGATTTCTTCTCACAATTCCTTTTTTAAAAAGCTGTTGTTGCTTCAAGGGAAGAAACAAACTGCCACCCAAGCAGCAAGTGGTCTTCTTAAAAGAACTCTTGAAACACTGCATTTATTCTGTCAGACAAATAAACATTTCGCATGAAGGAAGACTGGCTTTCGGTTCTGAAATCCCATCTGTCTATTTCCCACCTGATGGTGAGGTCCTTGATAGTGGAAATCAAGAAACAGAGGGATTAGGACTTCAGGTGGGAGAAAACAGATGGGAGTCCAAAACAGTTACCTTTTTTCTCCTCGGGTAATGAACACAAAAAGAAAAAACTTCTGGCTGCTTTATTCTAAAGGACTGTTACCACTTAAAGCATGTACACGATAGACTTAAAAGGCATGAAATTGCTTCAGAATTATAGTACAGAAAGTCTACGTGGAAAAGTGGAAATGCCAACTGCACAATGGCACCCAGGTTCTAGTCTATGCATTCTGAAATTGTGCATTCTGGAAAATTATACTCATGTGAACATAGCATGCCAAAAAGAAAGTGAAGTAGGTAACTTGACTGCTAAGGGGAGAAGTAAAACCAACCAACCCAAGCACTGGGAACCTCAAGCCAGCAGCTAAAGCTGCATATATTTTGCAACTGTGGTATAAATGTAGCTACATTCTACAACAAAATAAAAATGAATAAAGAAATATAATAACTTTTTTAAAAAACCAGAGCTTCAAAGTTGCTCATGTTTTAATTGTACAGACATGCTACATATCCACGCTTAAGGTTTTCTGAAAACGGCTTCCTCCAAAGTTTCAGGTTTTTAATAACCACAGCCCTGTGTGTAATCTTAGCTGAAATGGTAGGTACTATTTGTTTCACCTCGACCAATTCACCATGTACAACATAACCAAGTTGTCTTATGGGAAACTCAGAACTGAGAGTAGCTTGGGAGTAATGAGTTAGTCATGACTAAATATGAAACCAAGATCTTGAAAGCCAGGCAGATGTCAGTTTAGACTGAATGATATTTAGAAGTTATACCCAACAGGTTCCTTGCTGGATAAAACTTCTAAATATCACTTTGTCTCAACTGACATCTGCCTGGCTTTCAAGAATTTGGTTTCATATTTAGGCATGACTAAACTCAATAGCAAAAAAACTAAGATCATGGCCACTGGTCCCATCACCTCCTGAGAAATAGAAGGGGAAGACATGGAGGCAGTGACAGATTTTATTTTCTTGGGCTCCATGATCACTGCAGATGGTGACAGCAGCCACGAAATTAAAAGATGCCTGGTTCTTGGAAGGAAAGCGATGACAAACCTTGACAGCATCTTAAAAAGCAGAGACATCACCTTGCCAACAAAAGTCCGAGTAGTCAAAGCTATGGTTTTTCCTGTTGTGATGTATGGAAGTGAGAGCTGGACCATAAAGAAAGCTGACCACCGAAGAATTGATGCCTTTGAATTGTGGTGCTCTTGAGAGTCCCCTGGACTGCAAGGAGAACAAACCTATCAATTCTAAAGGAAATCAACCGTGAGTGCTCACTGGAAGGACAGATCCTCAAGCTGAGGCTCCAATACTTTGGCCATCTCATGAGAAGAGAAGACTCCTTGGAAAAGACCTTGATGTTAGGAAAGTGTGCCGGCAAGAAGAGAAGGGGGCGACCGAGGATGAGATGGCTGGACAGTGTCTGCGAAGCTACCAACATGAAATTGACAGAACTCCGGGAGGCAGTGGAAGATAGGAGGGCCTGGCGTGCTCTGGTCCATGGGGTCATGAAGAGTCGGACACGACTAAACGACTACGAACCCATTCCTCCTAAGCCACTCATCCCTCAGCAACTTTCAACTGAGTTGTCTCCTATGAAACAACTTGGTCATGTGCTACATGGCATATTTTTAAGGGGACCTGGTGAAACAAAGAATACGTATTGTTTTAACTATTATATATCCAAATATGTGTATCTGTAGGTCAACAAACGGTCCCTCCTGCCTCCTTTGCTGGTGCTTCCTCTCCCCCTTTGTTTCTTTGCTCTGTCTTTATATCACTTAATATTAAAGAAAAACAAAGGAGGGAAAATAAGGTTCCCAGCGGTGAAGATGTTAAATGAAGAGCCAATTCTCCATAATCATCATTATCATCATCTGCTGTCAACTATGACTTATGGTGACCCTTTTCAGGTTTTTCCAGGCAGAGGATACTTAGAAGTGGTTTACTATTCCCTTCCTCTAGGGGGCGCCCTGGGACTGCGCAGCTTGCCCAAGGCCACCCAGGCTGTCTCATCTCTCAGGAGGCACAGCAGGGGAATCGAACTCCCAACCTTAGACCCTGCAGCCAGATATCTAGCTCACATACAGTCCCTGAATTAACTGTTCTCACATCACTGTGAACCTGCACTGGTAGGACGCCACAGTGCCCTCAAGATGGCCAGAGCTTAACCTCAGTCAGGCAATGGCTTAAAAAAGTTGATGTTTGGATTCTGAATCTGGAGCTCTACAGATACTGAAAATCTCTTCTGAAGGAGCAAAGGACCTGTGGCTGTCCAGCTTATGATGAAATACTATTCCTGCCAACCCTCACTATGAGACATACCGGCTGGTTTGGATGGGAATTAGGAGTCCAAAATAATCTGAAGGGCCACAGACAGGAATAAGATTATTATTTTTTTGAGGTTTTGGACTACAAATCACATAGTTTTTCATTCTGGGAGTTCCACCTGACAGACACCTAAATGTGGCTAAGCTAGAAGGCGTTTCTCTGGCCTGGCCTGGCCCTGCCTAGTTTCGTCTGCAGATAGGAAGTTGTCCCGCTACTCTCTAGGAGCTTCCTTTCTGAACAGGAAGCTTAAAAAAAAGGTCGACCCAGACAGGCCACCCAGCCTTCTACTTTAAGCCTTTCTCCCAAGGGAACCACATTCATGTGTTAGTCGCAACTTCCAGAATAGAGAATTGCAGGATTTTTAGTCCACCCCCCAAATCTGGAAATCCCATGGCTAACCACAGATTCTTCACCTTAACAATTGTCCAAAAACCCCTAGATTTTCTGACAATTTAAATGAAAAAAAAAATGGATTATTTTAATTAAAACTGTGATTTAAATCAATTTGATTTTTAAAGTATCACTAATTTTTATTCGCTCTGATTACGTAACTGAGAAGAGTGGACATGAATTTTGTGTCCGAATGTTGTATGAGATACTACACTGGTACAGAGACAAAAGAAAGCAACATCTAAGTTACAGGCTTGTACAATTCTATAAAGACTTTAGTGTAGGTTCAGGAAAACCAGAAAATCCTCACACTTGTTCACAATGCAGCAAGACTTCCTAGCTGCAAAAAGATGTTCCAAAAACCATGAAAGTATTATATGCAGAAAAACGTGCCAAAGCTAGTCATGAAAAAATGCTAATTAAAATATACATTTATCATCTGCAGTCTTCTATTTTGATAGAAGGAGTTGCCCACACTGAATTAAAATATTGAGATGAACACACTCATTTTATGAATGCTTATCATCTGAAAAAAAATGGGCTCGCCCTTTAGACGTAACTTTTGGCCTACTAGACAGAGTGTATGAAGTAACAGATAATTACAAGCAAGGCAGAAAATGCAGTGGAGGAAACACCATCATTGATATTTTCCTACTTCCACTTCCCTCCATAGTTTCTAGGAGAATTAATGTCAGTTTCAACTTCTACTGCTTCCTACCAAGCAATAGGTTTATGTGTTAATAAATACAGCTTGTTTGAGAAATACTTTTGACTCTTTATTCCTGGCCCAATTGCCTTAAGATCTAGATGGGTGCAGGATGAAACACTTGGCTTCTGCCAGCCGGGTGGCACAATTGCCCTTTCATCTTATAAAAGGGTAACTGTACTGCAATTCTGCCCTTAGTTTAGACTGAAGTCACTAATAAGCAGCATGTTTTCTGTATGCAGACACAACAGCACTTCTCTACAAGAGAATGTCACAAGGTGATTCATCAATTGAGATACACATATTTTATTTTATTAATAATATGTGCTAGTCTTATCCTGAAGCTGAGGCTCCAATACTTTGGCCATCTCATGAGAAGACTCCCTGGAAAAGACCGTGATGTTGAGAAAGGGTGAATGCAGGAGAAGGGGGCGACAGAAGACGAGATGGTTGGAAAGTGTCACTGAAGGGACCAACATGAATTTGACTGAACTCCAGGAGGCAGTGGAAGATAGGAGGGCCTGGCATGCTCTGGTTCATGGGGTCACGAAGAGTCGGACACGACTTAACAACTAAACAACAACATTCTTATGCTGCTCTTGCTTTTCAATTTATAGTGTGCTATGTTTGTCAGCCAGGGACGTGGTGGTGTTGCAGGGTTAAATCGCAGAAGCCTCTGTGCTGCAAGGTCAGAAGACCAGCAAGATCGTAAGATTGAATCCAAGCAATGGAGTGAGCTCCCGTCGCTTGTCCCAGCTCCTGCCAACCTACCTATCCGAAAGCATGTAAAAATGCGAGTAGATGACTAGGCACTACCTCGGTGGGAAGGTAACAGCATTCCGTGTCTAGTCGTGCTGGCCACGTGACCCCGGAAACTGTCTTCGGACAAATGCTGGCACTATGGCTTTGAAACCGGGGTGAGCACCGCCCCCTAGAGTCGGACACGGCCAGACTAAATGTCAAGGGGAACCTTTACCTTTACCTATGTTTGTCAACTGCTGCAGGTAATTCATACCAGAAGATGGTCAGAATCCTAGTGGTTAGTCACAGTGGCATAAGTGCAATGGTGTAAAAATCAGCAAATTGACAAGCTGATACATGTGTTCCCCATCACACACCAGTCATATGAATCAAGAGTATAATGAGGGAAACAAATAGTAACACATTAACTACTGGTAATTCACCACTTCACTTGGACACGTGCAACTACACAATATTATTCTGGTTTTTGGCTTACAGAATATCACACTACAGACTAACAGAACTGCTGCTGCTGAGTTGCCAAAATGTTGATTTCATGAACATACAAGATAACTAGAACAATACACAAAAAAGCTTCCATGTTCTCTACGCAGCAACAGAGGCTGAGAGACAGCTTTACTTCAGTAAGTGCTCCAAGGCCAGAACATTTATGCAAACGTATGTTTCATACAACTTTTGCTTTGGAAATCCTGACCATAATCATAGAGATTCTTGCACTTTTTACCAAAAGGCTACGTGAAAGGGGAAGATACAACCACTGTTCAAATAATTCAAATAACCAACACGCTGTGCAAAACGGTCTGCAAAGGCAAACAGAAAACCACCATCCTACTCAACACAAATATGGCCATACATGAAGCCTGCTGCCCACACAAAATGGTGGCAAATTGGGATTTGCCACTGCGAGCTGTACATTCTTAAGGAAGCTGTAACCCGGCCCTGAACAGTGGACCTGTTGAAAGACACATTTGAAAGATAGACTGTACCTTTTCCCTTGCTCGGACTTTGCCTTTTTAAAGGAGTGCGCAAAGATGAAGACAGAAAGGAAAGAAATTCCTTCAGCAAAGGGAAAGATCCAGAAAACCCTTAACAGGTTGACAATTGGCATAGGCAACGGCAGCAAACAGAATACAGAACAAACAAAGGCCATCTGTTATGACAGCATTAGCCTCCAGCTGCTGTAATCGGTAAAAAGCATCACATTTTGGATTTAGCCTACACTCTACAAACATACATTTCCTGATCACTATTTTCACAGTTCTAACCACGCCAATGAATGCTGCCACAAGAAAGAAAACAGGGGTCCTCTTTTCAAGCACCAGCCAAATTTCACACTGTCATAGAGATGTCCAACTATCAAGAAAATATGTTCTGCATAGTCCTGTATAACAAAAACACAGGAATGAAAAAGAAGGTTTTTTTAAAATTAAAAGTACAAACATGTCTGGCATTCTCACCAATATATACTAGCAGAAAAGGCTGCTGGAAGTAAATGGTAGGGAGTCACAAAAATCTGCCCTAAATATTCTGCTTTATAGCAAAGAGGTGTTGGATTGACAGAAATTAATGAGCAAAGGAGAGGCAATATTATGTCTCACCCACAACTCACACAGAGATACAGAACACCTACCAGCTGTAATAGGGAGTTCTGACAGAGGATGAACCCTTGCATCCAATTTGTCATTTTCTCCTCATTTAAATTACTTTCCCCCCCAGAAGCAATGAATGGGAGAGGAATTCTCTATGACACCTCCAGAATGGGGACATCTCTCCCATCCCCATGTCACTTGTGTGTGGGTATGGGTCTAAAGACTGTAGGCTTTGGATACTACAAACTCAAGTTCCTGTGCATAACATGACCATGACCACCACCCCCCCACACACACAGAGGGAGAGAGATTTGTATGGATGGAGAGGAAGGAAGCTGAAGCTAGACCTTGTTCTCCAAGGACCAACCTGTGTCCTCCTCCCTGGAGGGAAGACTATCTAGATGAGTCTGGGGCACACTGTCAAAGGTCAAGACTGTATTTAGTTACTGAACTATGAATACCAAACTGTCCAAAATTTCATATTAGAAGATACAAAGAAACCAGGAAGTCTTTGCTGTGCACCAAAGAGCACAGCCTTCAGCAGAATGCTAAAGACTATTTTGTCTGCTTATTTATTCTGCAACTTCTTATTCTCCACTGACTGAAAAAGTGGGTTTGCATTTGCTTTTGTTAAAGATGTATTATAAAACACAATTAGGTAATAATACTCTATCAAACAATACCTCAGCACCTACAGTATGTGAATTGGCACACTATGCATCACATTATGTCTTAGTGATACACATGCTTTTATATCCATAGGAGAGATATACATCAGCTATCATCACTTTGAATTATAATTTTTAGATACACTCAGCAGTCATGAATCCTGAAAATTTAGATTCATACTAACATCATTTTAATAAGGTGTTTTCACAGGACAAATCGGTGATGTACTCCTAACAATAAACAGCAGCAAGAGAAAAAAACCTCAACTTGAATGTATGATCTATTATAAGAATTTTACATTTAATACCCTCTTTCCCCGAAAATAAGACAGGGTCTTATATTAATTTTTGCTCCAAAAACGCATTAGGGCTTATTTTCAGGGGATGTTTTTTTTTCCATGTACAGCCATCTACATTTATTCAAATACAGTCATGTCATCATCTTCTGGTTGCTGCACAGTGGTGGAGGGTGGGGCTTCACTTAACTGGGGCTTATTTTTGGGGTAGGACTTATTTTAGGGGGAAAAGGGTACTTTATAACCTAATAAAGTTGTAATTACAATACCACTATACGATAACTATTTCTAGTTACTCCCCCTCCAACCAACATGCATATTTAGATGCAAACCAGGACACAGATATAAAATTTCCAAATATTTCCATTTTCCCCCAGAACAAAAATAGGTGAAAAAAAACATTTTCCTGGGGGGGGGGGGGCGGGAATTGAAATTTCCATTTCTCAGTCGATCCAGTCTAGACAACTTTACATACATACAATTTTTTTCTGAGAAAAAACGTTTTCCCCCAGAAAAAATGGAAATTTTCAAACCAGGATATAACTTTGTATCTCTGATGAAGTGGACTCCAGCATGCAAAAGTTCATGCCATAATTAGTCAAGTTTTTAAAGATGGCAGAAGACTCACTACTACTACATTATTACTAGGTTCCAAACCAGCATCCCAACAATTTTTACCTGGCTTTCATTCTGTCTCTTCCTGGTCATATCTATTTCTCCAAGGTCTTCATCTGGATCTTGTAAAAACTACACAGTAAAGAAGGAATTCAGAAAACCAGTAGTCAACGAAATACACAGCTCTGAGATTGTACCTCTCACTGAATAAATTCAAACATTAATGCACCTGCTACACTTACACATATGAGCCATTACTGCTAAGGGCTTGCTTCTCTGTATGAACTGTATCATTTTGGATAGGGTCACACTGAGTCCCTGTTCTGACAGACCTGCAGCTGCACCAGGTCCACAGTAAAAGCTTTTTGCAGCTGTGGCAAAAAGCCATAGCCCAGTGGTACAACATACACTTCAGAGGAGCCATGCTAGATCAGACCAAAGACTCACCTCATCCAAGATTCTGCCCACACAGTGGCCAACCAATTGCATGTGGGAGACATGCCAACAAGAGGGAACTGTACCCCTCCATTCATGTTTCCCACGATACCTCTGGTATTAGAAGTTATATACAGAGTTATATTATTGGCTATTGATAGCCTATGATTTCACCCATGACTTGGAATCTCCACAAAAATGTTATGTCCTTTTAAACCTGCTCAAGTGGGTAGCTATCACTGCATCTCATGGCAATTATACAATTTAACTGTGAAAAAAATATGCCCTGTCCTAAATTTCCCACCTCTTAACTTGGGGAGGTGATCTCAGATAATATTTTACATACAAAAGGTCCCAGATTCAATCCCTGGCATCTTCAAATAGGACTGCCAGGAAATACTGAGGTCTAAAACCAAGGAAAATCATAGCCACCCAGCACAAAGACAAATGGAGCAACAT
Source organism: Pogona vitticeps (assembly GCF_051106095.1). Lineage (NCBI taxonomy): Eukaryota > Metazoa > Chordata > Lepidosauria > Squamata > Agamidae > Pogona > Pogona vitticeps. Next base: position 10,947,389 of record NC_135792.1, on the reverse strand, counting down.
CTGAGTGTGTGCTTCTAGACTTATCCCTAGCCAAAGGCTAAGGGGCAAGTAGCCATCACTGCTGCCCTTTCTTAAAAGCAATGCAATAATAAAAACAGAAAAGGACTGTTCTTCGCATAGTTGTGATCTTGGCTTAATGGAATACAGTGGTGCCTTGCCTGACGATTACCTCGCTAGATGAGGAAATCGCTTGCCGATTAGTTTTTTGCGATCGCTAAACGATGACTGAATGGCCTTTTTTCCCTTAATGTTGATCGGTTCCCTACTTCGGGAACCGCTTTTTCGCTTGACGAGTTTCAAAATGGCCGCCCGCTGTGCAAAATGGCTTCCTGCTGTGCTTTAGGACAGATTCCTCACATTACAGGCACTGGAAAATGGCTGCCCTATGGAGGATCTTTGTTGGACACTGAGGTATTTCGCCCATTGGAACTCATTGAACCAGTTTTCAATGCCTTTCAATGGGCTTTTTCATTTCACTTGGCGAGGATTTAGCTTAACAGCGATTTGAACGGAACGAATTATCCTCCTCAAGCAAGGCACCACTGCACTTGACCAAGGTTAAATAAGAGACAATGACCTTGTTCTGATAACCCAACACTCCTGACTCACCATTTATGAGATGATGCACCCAATCATTCTTGTTTGCCCCTCCCTACAAACCTAGGTAGCTAACTGAACCATGGGCCCTTGAGCATGGTTTCATTAACTATCTCTGCTTCCAGGAAGAAAAGAGTGGAAGTATGTACCAACAGGATGCCTGTAGATGGCAAGCCAATATTCTACCTGAATGCTGTATCAAATGCACACTATAAATAAGACCCCTGGGTGGTCAAACCCCATCCTGAGTAGTTAATTTCACAGAATGAACATTTCAGAGCAGAAGAAAAGGAGATCCTTCAAATGGATGGATTAAATGTTTACCTTCACACCAACAAGACTTCATTGGGGTAATGATAGTGAAAACTATTTTCCTTTCCTACAATAGTGCACTTACTATTACGACATCGGCTTTTCTTTTGCGAGTTCTAACAGCAAAGTCAGCAGTACTCTGGCCCTCTGCGGAAGCTTTTACATCCTTAAGATCACTGCAAAGAGATCAAGACTAGAACTCATCATCTTATGCCAGGCACATGGCTTTTATAATTCCAATTGTTAATATTAAAAAGTGGATCAATTTCTTTCCTCTAGTAACACTATGTGAGCAAGAATACATGACGTAAGAGTTTTATCTGGGATTTGTTGAAGAGTTCCAGGCCTACAATTCTGTAACAGGCCTCGCCAAAAAAAAGGGGGTGGTGGAGAGCAGATAGACATGCTACTCACCTCTCACTGGGCATGGTCGCTTGCAAAGGTCAATACAAGGCTGACTTGGATCCTAAAAGAAGAAAAATAATAATAATTGCAGAGCAGCATCATTAAATGCTTCCAGTTCAAACAAGCATAGTTTGAAAATGGTCTGATTCAAGTTCAAAAATGAAACAAATATGATACACAGGAAGATGGAAAGTTGCAAAGTAAAATAGCAAGAAAGAGAGAACAGTATACATTATACATTACAACAAAGATGATTTAAACATTGAATTGGGGGGGAAGAGAGAGAGACTTCCTAAAACTTCCAGGCCTAAAGCCTTGCCCAGAAAGAGAAGGATTGTGCAGCAGGAGACACACAAACCCAAACGATTTTTTTCACCTCCCATGCTCCAGGAGACACCAAATAGAGAAAATGGCCCCCTTATTCCCCCCCCATCCAAATCATCCTAGAAAAGTAATCATGAGAAACCTTTATTTACCCCCTTGACTTCACAAACCGTCCCCCCCAATAATCAAAACCAGTGCAATACAAAACAAATTACCACCTCTCTCTTCCCCCCCAAAAAAAAACCCAATGCAAAACGTGGGCCTTCCCCCCCCCATCCCCACGTCTCTACAATACTGAGCTAGCCCAAAAGGCAAGTATTGCAGTCAAGGGGGGGGGAAGAGGAGAGACCACCTACCCCCCCAATTAAAAACACTTCATCTTAAGCATGGTTATCTCCCGCCACTTATTTTAATCAGGGTGGGGGCGTGGGGGGGGAAAGACCCTGTCATTTCGAGGCTCCCCTGCAGAAGTCTCCGTGTGGCCCCTGCCCAAAGGTGTGTGTGTGGGGGGTCAAGTAAGTGTGTGTGTGTGTGTGTGTGTGTGTGTCTGAGTGGGGGGGGGGGCTGCTGAGCTTCTCCTTACCGGCAGGCAGAGAGAGGAGAGAGAGAGCGTCCTGCGCTCTCGTGTGAGGAGGGAGTCTCTTGTGGGCCCCCCCCCCCGGGGGTGGTGGCGGCGTTGGCGGGCAGGCGTCGGGACGCAGGAAGGCGGGCCCGTCGCGGCGCCCGGCCTGGGTTGGGCGCCTACTCACAGCGCAGCGGAACCCGAGTCGGGCCAGCCGGCGCGGTCTTTTTTTTCTCCCCTTCCCTTCCTGCGCGCAGGGCGGGCCCAGGGGGGGCCCTTGAAGCCTCGCGGGTGCGCGTCGGGGCCACAGAGAGGGAGACTGGGTGGCGGGATCCTTCCTCTTCCTCCATTTCCTTCCCCCCCCCGGCCCCCCGCGCCCGGCAGGTAGAAGGCCCGGGACCCGCCATCCAGGTGAGCGGCCCAGGCCGGATCCCCCGGAAAAGAAGAAGGGGGGGAGAGAGAGAGAGAGAGAGAGACGGAGAGGGGGGGCGGGGCCTGGACGGCCGAGGGGGGCGGGGCCTCGCCGCGGACGACGCCGCTGAGCGGGAACTTCGGGACGCTCCTTTTTGGCGGGAGGGGGAAAAGAAGCGACGTTGCCTCAGATCACTCTCTTTCTCCCCACACACACACACGCACACACGAGAGGGTCCCAAAATCCCCTGCCCAGTGGGAAAAGGATGGAGGGGGGGAGAGGTAGGAGAAGTATTGCTTCAGGTTCCTAAAAGGATGGGTTTCATTGGTGTGGCGTATTATTTCTTTGGACTACAAGTCCCAGAATCCCCTGCCCAGTGGGAAAAGGAGGGGGGAGAGGTAGGAGAAGTATTGCTTCAGGTTCCTAAAAGGATGGGTTTCATTGGTGTGGCGTATCGCTTCTTTGGACTACAAGTCCCAGAATCCCCTGCCCAGTGGAAAAAGGATGGAGGGGGGGAGAGGTAGGAGAAGTATTGCTTCAGGTTCCTAAAAGGATGGGTTTCATTGGTGTGGCTTATCGCTTCTTTGGACTACAAGTCCCAGAATCCCCTGCCCAGTGGAAAAAGGATGGAGGGGGGGAGAGGTAGGAGAAGTATTGCTTCAGGTTCCTAAAAGGATGGGTTTCATTGGTCTGAGTATTGCTCCTTTGGACTACAAGTCCCAGAATCCCCAGCCCAGTGGGAAAGGGATGGAGGGGAGAGACAAAGGAGAAGTATTGCTTCAAGTTTCTAAAAGAATGGGTTTCATTTGTGTTGCCCACAAATGGGGGGGGGGGGGAGAGAGAGGTAGGAGACATGTTGCTTCAGATAGCCCCGCAAAAGGAAGTATGTCGACTACTCTTTTGGACTACACCTACCAGCATCCCCTGCCCTGCTTAGGTTTTTTTTTTTTTTTGCAGCCTCACAGGCCCAGGATGGGGGGGGGCTGGCCCTTTGGCTGGTTTCCTGCTGGGTAGTTCACACACACACATACACCTGGGGATGTCACAAGCACCTGTCCAGGCAGTGCTTTGCACCTTTTAATACCTGAAGTTCCAGCCACTCCTCTTTTGTGCCACTGGGAAATACAGTATGTTAAACTGCAAGAACACCCCCCCCCCCTTAAACCATCTAACCACTGTTTTGAGGTTGTTCCTTGTATAGTTGTCCCAGCCAGAACCTTCTTTTCTCCAAGCTAATTCAGTGCTCTGTGAAAGGGTTCTTTGCATTAAATAAAACTCTTGTGTTCCTATTAGATTCTGGGAGTTGTAGGTCAAAATTGGAACTTTTCCAAGTTACGCCTAGTAAAGGGAGAACCAACAGAGTGGGATACGCAGGTCCTTGGTAGGATTGCTCTTCAATGGAGTCTGCCATGTTTTTATCTATTCTGCATAGCTGTTCAGTTCTGTATACTGTTTCCACCTTACCTTTATTTCCTCCTAGTCTGATAGTGCGCTTCCCTTTTAATCATTCAGCATTCCTAATCTAGACTTAAATTTCCCTTTGGTTTTCCTGGATCTTCCAGAAGAGATCTTTTATTTTTCCACTTTTGTTGTTCTCTGTTTCTTTGCACTTATTATTGTAATAGTCATCATAATCATCATAGGCAACCTTCAGTTATGGTACTGTGCTCTGTATGGAGGACTTTGAAGCTGTATCCAAAGCTGGAGTGTCCTCTCCAGAGCATGAAGCTGGGTAAAATAATTTGGAGGATAGGCTGTTACCCAAGCAGCATATCCCCCCTCTCCACGTCACTGAAATAGTCCAATGGACTATTTCATCATAATAGTCATTATATTTTGGCTCTACGATTCTTTTGGTGTTCCTCCACCTGCTTCCAGTTATTTAGTCTACAGTATATGATTTCTATATTGGCCATCTGATGATGTCCATAATTTAAAATATGCACATGACACTATCATAATAGAAGAAAGCAGTAATGACTTGAAACTACTTTTAGCGAAAGCAGAGAGTGCCAAAGCAAGACTGCAGTTGAGCCATAAGAAGACAAAATGTTGATTGCCAGATAGGTATGTAACTTTAACATCAACAATAAAGAAATTGAAATAGTGGAAGATTTTGTATACAGTGGTGCCTCGCTTGACAATTACCTCGTTAGACGAGGAAATCGCTTGACGATTAGTTTTTTGCAATCACTACTGTGATCGCTAAACAATGACTGAATGGGCTTTTTTCGCTTCGTGAACCGATTTTTCACTTAACGACGATCAAAAACAGCTGATCGTCAGTTTTCAAAATGGCCACCCACTGTGCAAAATGGCTCCCCACTGTGCTTTAGGACAGATTCCTCGCATTAAAGGCACCGGATAATGGCCGCCCTATGGAGGATCTTCGCTGGACACTGAGGTATTTCACCCATTGGAACGCATTGAACTGGTTTTCAGTGCATTTCAATGGGCTTTTTCATTTCGCTTGGCGAGGATTTAGCTTAACAGCGATTTGAATGAAACAAATTATCCTTGTCAAGCGAGGCACCACTGTACCTTGATTCAGTCATCAATCCAAAGGGAGACTCCAGCCATGAAGTCAGAAGATTGAATCTTGGAAGGGCAGTATTGATGCTATTAGAAAATATCATTAGATGTAAGGATGTTTTACTGGAGACCAAGACTGAAATCATTTATGCTGTTGTACTCCCAGTTACCATGTAACAGTGTGAATGCCGGACAGTAAAGAAAGCTGAAAGGGAAAAATGGTGCTGGAGAAGAACTTTGTCAATACCCTGGGCTGCCAGAAAGATGAACAAATAGGTTCTAGAGCAAATCAAGCCTGAACGATCTCTGGAGGCAAAAATGTTGAAACTGAAGCTGTCCTGCTTTGGGCGCATCCAGAGACTGCAAGATTCTCTGGAAAATCTAACAATGCTGGGAAAGGTGGAAGGCAACAGGAAAAGAGGAAGACCAAACATGTGTTGGGTTGACTTCCTAAAGTAACACGGGCTTGAGTTTGTAAGAGCTGTGCAAGAATGTTCAGGACAGGACGTTGGCGATCACTTGTTCGTAGCGTCGCCATAACTTGGAGCTGACGTTGCATTAGGACAATCAAGTGCTGAGGCACTCCATTTTCTGTTCAAATGATCCATGATATTTCCATGGTCTGCATAAGTTGAAGGCTTTGCTGTAGGTCTATAAAGAGTAGACTGATACTGATAAGTAATGGGGGGGGATTGCTTTTTGCGTTATTGTTTTTAATTGCTTTAGAAATCTACTTCCTGCATTTCTGTGTAGCTTCCTTCACAGGCTCTTGAGAAGAACATACATCCTGAGAAGAACATTTTGTGTACAGTGGGGTCTTGACTTAAGGACGGCTCGAGTTAAGAACATTTTGACTTAAGAACCACTCTCATAGGAAAATATTGACTTGACTTACATACTTAGATTTGAGTTAAGAACTGAAAAAAGTCCACGTGGGAGGCAAGGAAAGTGCAAAATGTGAACTTTCAGTTAACTGTTGGCCAGTGAAAAGGGTGCCTGTCTGCTTCCTCACTCCTCCCAGTGTTTAGAGAGTGGATTGGGAGACAGTCTTCGGACTGCCTGGTACTTGTACTGCCTGGACTGTATTTTCCCTGCCTTCCCTGAACCTTTCTTGACCTAAGAAAAAAAGAAACAAAATATCCCCCTCCAGTGGCAGAAGGCAGAATAGCAGCTTCCCATTAGTTTCTATGGACGGAAAAGAGCAGATACGGATCAAATGGTTTTCAATGCATTCCTATGGGAAATGCAGATTTGACTTGAGAACTTTTTGACTTGAGAACCGCCTTCCAATACGGATTAAGTTCTCAAGTCAAGACCCCACTGTACAGTGACCAAAAGCCTAATAAATTACAGAACATAATCCTTTTCAGGAGGAGGATATTTACTGTTGAAAAATGTTTACTGCCTTTACATGTTTTTTTAAAAGATAGTTTCTGTTAGAAGGGAAATGTACATTGTACATTCAGCAAAGCACTTTGTTTTAAAACTTTGTGAAATTACCAAGAAAAACAATAATGCACCAAAATTCTTCTGTGGATGTGCAGTACATTTTTCTTATGACAAAAATATGTTTTTAGAAAGAGTGTTTGATATATTCAAAGTTAACTCAGCTTTCTATCCTTCCAAGGTTGGTAAAACGAGTACCCAAAATTTTTTTTTGGGGGGGGGGAAATGGGTAGCCTGCATAATTGACTTGTAAACCACCCAGAAAGTGGTTGAAGCGCTATGGAGCAATATATAAGCAGCACACTTGGCTTTTTTTTTACTTGTTTAAAGCAGGATATTTTATAATATCTTATTGAACATATATAGTTTTCTCTGCCTTTGGAAGGGTAGAACAAATATAATCTCTGTTTACATCTCATTCTCAACCAGGGCAGTAGTAATCTGGCTTGATTACAGCTGTCCTCTTTGGCTGATGGGGCAAAGATTGTCACCAGCATTATTACTGAAACAATAGGATTTTATTTTTCTTTACATATTAGAGCCTGCCTTTCCTCTAACAATGTCTGTGATGTGTACAGTGGTGCCTTGCATTACAATGTTAATTTGTTCCAACGAAATCGCTGTAGAACGAAAACATCGTAAAGCGAAATTTAAAAGCCCATGGAAACGGATTAAAACCTGTTTAATGCGTTCCGATGGGCTTAAAACTCACTGTCCAGCGAAGATCCTCCATAGGGTGGCCATTTTCGCTGCCTGTCTTGCGAGGAATCCGTCCCTAAACACAGTGGGGAGCCATTTTATTTACCCTGTGGCCATTTTGAAACCGCCAATCAGCTGTTGGAAAATCATCGTTTTGCGAAGAATCGGTTCCCAAAGCAGGGAACCGATCATCGCAAAGCGAAATTTCCCCATAGGAATCATCGTTTTGCGATCGCAAAAAGTTCATCGTAATGTGATTTTGTCATTAAACGAAGTGATCGTAATGCGAGGCACCACTGTACATGGTTCTCTATATCTCTATTTTCCTTGTATCAGTTCTGTGAAGCAGGCCAAGCTTAGAAAGTATGGCTGACCTAAGGTCACCCAATGTATTTCATGGCTGATGGGGATTTATACCCAGTCTCCCGAGTCCTCGTTGCAACACTCTTACTGCTGTATTACACCCACTCTCTTAATTTGTAGTTAAGGTCTGTCCTGAGCCAATAAGTATATAACTTATTACAATATGTAGAAAAACTGTAAAATGTCACTGAGCATACGCAGAATGCTTTTTGCTGTGAGCAGCTATTTACACACAACTTATACCAGAGATAAAAGAAGATGTTTTGGAGGGTGCGTGTGGGGTCCTTAATTCATCAGTAATTGCAGTGGTTAAATCTTAAGCACTTTAATTAAATTTAAATGTAACATTTGATGCTGAACACGGAACAGCAAATTACCTAAGTAACAGAAAATCTAATGAGGAATTCTCTGTAAAATGAGAGCCCTGGTGCCTTTGAACATATTCAAAGAAAGTAAACCACAAGTGTTCTCACTTGCAGATATTTATTTCGTGTGTGTTGTTGTTTATTTGTTTAGTCGTGTCCGACTCTTCATGACTCCATGGACCAGAGCACGCCAGGCCCTCCTGTCTTCCACGGCCTTTTGGGTGTGTTACTGATTTGAAAATATTGAATTGTGAGAATTCATCTGAAATCCTTTTTTCTTCTGTAGATCATGAATTTTCTGCAGCTTTTTGGGCGATTGAAGTCGGTTGTAATTGGCATGATCCATGTGAAAGCTCTGCCAGGTATGTTCTTATTTATTTTTTTAAAGAATGGGAATTACTTTTTAAAGACTAAACATGCATAACGTTTATTCAGGTAACAAAGCTCGCCACCTCAGAAAAACCTAAATGGAAGTGCATGTGTATAATTTTTAGTACTTAATACCTTCATCTTCAGAAAATCTTAGCTATTAAAAGTTGGGGCAACAAGATAAGGCATGATGTCCATACTGAGATAAAACCTTTGTTCGGCCAACCAAGCAGATGGGATAATATATTGAAATGCATTCATTAAGAAGCAGCTGTATTGACTTTGTTTTCCTTAATTTGCATTTTAATGAATGGAAGAGCACCCAGACTCTTTCTTATGGCTGCTCTGCAGGAGGAAATGGAGCATTCAAACCTGAGGCTTACTTCAGTTCATCCCTATAACAATGCACCCTTGGTTATTGTTACCTTTGGTTACTGTTACTCTGAATGACTAGGAACCGCAACCTTCCATAGAAGTCAAAGGCAGAACACAGAAGCCTGGCAACGTCTTATGGGTCATGTTTTCCCCAGCTTGTTGTTGTTGTTTAGTTGTGTCCGACTCTTCGTGACCCCATGAACCAGAGCATGCCAGGCCCTCCTATCTTCCACTGCCTCCCAGAGTTGGGTCTAATTCATGTTGGTCGCTTCGATGACACTGTCCAGCCATCTCATCCTCTGCCGTCCCTTTCTTCTCTTGCCTTCACACTTTCCCAACATCAGGGTCTTTTCCAGGAAATCTTCTCTTCTCATGAGATGGCCAAAGTATTGGAACCTCAGCTTCAGGATCTGTCCTTCCAGTGAGCAGTCAGGGTTGATTTCCTTTAGAATGGATAGGTTTGTTACCCAGCTAATTCATATGAAATAGTGTCATTTGTTCAGAGACATACCTTACTGTTCACTTTCTACATTGTTGTGCTTGAGCTGCATTAATATGTAAGGAACTTAAGTGAGGGAATAACAACTGACACATTGTTATTGTTTTGTCTCCTTTTGGCCATATAACGGGGAGGTTAGCTTATCGTTTGTTTCTTTATACAATATCCATAATTCTGATGGGTCCAAATGCTAGGGAGGGGTTGCTTTCTGATCCAGAACACCATCTTTGTCTTTGCAGGAACACCAAGGAGTTCATTGTCATTGGCTCAGATTACTGAAGAAGCCTGCCAGGAAGCTGAAATTTACAGCGCTGCAGGACTTGTAAGATATATCTTCTCCTCCCTCTCTCTCCCCCCTGCTTTCACATCTCCCAAACTTCCTGGTTATTAATATTTTATGTGGTAGAACTTTGTGTGAAATATTGATGTTAAAAAAAACACATTGGCATGTTAGAAATAAAAATTCATATTTCGTACATAAGCAAAACCATTGTTAGTCATCGGGTTCAGAACTGAAAGCCATGTCCAAAAATTTGACAGGGCCTGAAAAAATGAGAAGCTAGTTTATCTTATGATGCCACTGAAACTGTTTCTCTTGAATTAATGAAGTGTGCACAAGGTCTTGTCCTGTGGGGAGAAGTGGGTGGTGGAATTTCTGTAGTGTCCTTCATCTGGAGGTGTCATCTCACATGCAAAATGTAGAATCCTCCACTTTAGGAAGAAGGATTATAAATTCTCCAACCAGTAAAACAAACTTCTTTTTCTGGATTTCTATTTTTGCAATTGTCAGATCATCATGACTAGATTTATCGAACTGATGTAGTTGTGCTCAGACCCAGAATACTATTTCTGATTTCTAATTATCCTCAAATTTCTAGCCTGTACAAACTACAGGTTAGTGGAATATTTTCAGCATTGATTTGATTCAGTGTTAAGATCATGTGTGTTGTCCAAATGGCAATGTTTTTAAGCAGAGGTTGAAGAATATCTTTTCATGGGAGTTGCTGTGTCCTAAAACTCTTAAGAACATAGAATCTGAGGACTACAAGATATGAAACGTACTTATGTTAACTTCCTGCCATTCATTTGGTCAGAGTTGTATCAAAGATATCCATGCAATTGGAAGAATAGCTTAATAAAATAGTGGTGCAAGCCGTGGTGCAAGCCGTACATTATGGAAAGAGACAGTTGTACTTTTTTGCCTTGCAGATAACTGATGTTTGCTGCTGTACAGCTAAATGTTATGTCATTAAAGATGAGTTCACTGATCTTATTTTATTTATTTATTTATTTATTTATTTATTTAACTTATATGCCGCCCACTCTACCCAAAGGTCTCTGGGCGGCTTATAACAATTAAAATTCAATTAAAATACAATAAAAGATAAAATGATTAAAATACAATTAAGATTGCCATCAGGACCCACATTTGATGTTATTTCAATTAAAAGCCTTCTGGAACAGGAAGGTTTTGACCTGGCGCCGAAATGTTATCAACGTTGGCGCCAGACGAATCTCAGTCGGGAGGGCATTCCATAGTCTGGGGGCAGCTGCCGAAAAGGCCCTTTGTCTACAAGCCGTCCCTCTTACCTCCTTAAGGGACGGCTCTTTCAAAAGGGCCCCCTGGCTAGATCTTAACTGCCGGGTAGGCTCATATGGAAGGAGGCGGTCCTTCAGGTATCCAGGGCCCAAGCCGTTTAGGGCTTTATATGTCAAAACAAGTACTTTGAATTGGGCAAGCATCACAAGAGAGCTAAAAGCTCAGTGGTGGACCTCAGCCTTTGTATGGGGAAATGTTGCAGTTTCATTTCTGATTAAAAAAACAAAACACCTCAGACAGTAGGCTGAAACTACCTGTACCTGAAACCTTGGGAAAGATTTAGCCACTTAATATTGATGAACTGAACTATCAGGGCCTTTGTCTATCTCTTTCTATGAAGCACATCTGTTTATTCAAACAGTTACAATACTCATTTTTGTATGTGCCTTTATTCTATAATCATGCCACTGCACGCACCCTGGCTGCTGGGTGCATTTTTAAGAGTTTGAAGGGCAGTGTAGCATATCTTATTAAATGGCATATCTGATTAAAAAGCAATATGCTCAAGTGCAGTTTCTACTTGTCTGTACCGTTGCCCAGCCGTAACTTTCCTATGACAGATCGTTTGACAACAAGCAGTATTCTGCTGTGTATATTTAGAAAGCAAGACTTGAAAGGCCATTTTGAGCCAGAGGCAACAACAGTTGGGTGCTAGTGACTGAATTTCCTTTGGTCTTCCGGTGTTGCAGTAATTTCTGTAGGCTGAGAGATTTTTAACAGGATATGTGTCCTTTTAAAAGGTCAAGGGGTGTTTTATATGTTCCACTGCACCTCTGAATCCCTCTGTTGCAACACACTACTTCCTCAGCCTGCCTGCAGTGAACATATAAACTGCCAGCTTTGCTGTGGTGCCCTAGTAAGCTAGCCTTCAAGCTAGACTTGGACCACTAGTTTCTGCCCTTTGAGTTATTTCCTGGCTGTTCTTTTAATTGGGGCAAATTATTTTTAATCAGTAGGCATTTGATTTAGGTTCATAAACTCACACCATTATAGGATCAGAGTCAGAACTTAAGTTCTCAATAGACTAAGGGAGTAAAGAGCTATTCAGATCCTGAATAGATATATAAAGAAGGTCAATTACTGGGAGAGAGAAATGGCATATGCTGAAAAGAAAAATATAGGATAGGCTCCCTGTATGAAATACAGCTGAAGAAATGTTTATATGTCTAAGTATTTACTTCTGCAAATGCATCTGGTTGTTTCATATTAGTTTATAATTCATATGGGGTGCATTGGAAATTTTGGCAGCTTGAGGTAGTTTAAACACTTGAAATAATAATTTCCAGGCAGTAAGTAATTCTATTCAAAATTGGCTTCTATTGACTTTTTACTTAAAAATTAATTTCCAGCTTTGTTAACATAAAGACTATTATGTTTCTGTTTGTTTTTGTTTTCTGTCTCCCAAGGGCCCTGTGGTCTTAAAAGAGAATTAACTATTAAATTCTCTTAGTTTTCAGAATGGGGAGCATTGTTTTTTTCTTTTCTGCCCAGTAGCTCTTAACGTTTCTTAAAATCTGTCTTGGGTTTGTGAGCCTGCAAAACTTTTCTCCTACATTCCATCTTAAGACTGTTGCAATCTGTAGGTTTGTGGAGCCATGACACTACTTCCAGATTCTCTCCTTCCCCAACTTGTTTGACATTCTGCCTGGAGAACTCAAAAGTTTGTTCATTATTGTGTACCATATGAAGTTGGCCTCAATAAAACTATTACCCTATTAGAAGTTTTGGTTTCATCTAATATCATCATTATAGAATCCTTTCAAACAATTCAACATGGGTATATTTGAACACATTTAAGACTAATGCACTAATATGATTGGTCTATCAATCACACAGCCTTTTCTTGTTGCTATAGCTATTCCATGGCCTTTAAAAATATATTTTTTTTGCTGAAACTGTGAAGTGGAATAGAAAGGATTGTAAGTACATCTTGCTGTTTCAAAGTGGTATGCAGACATGACTGATGAAAGGAAATTCTCAGTCCTTTTTTTAAAAAAAAGAATGTGGCTTGTTTGATGTATTAGTGATTCTTTTTTAAAAGAACATAAATATGGAAGATTTATAATGCTGGAGCATATTAATGAAAACAAGTGAATGCTCAGACATGAAGCCATCTGTGCTGAAAAATTGTAGCTGCTATATGCTTGTTTTGCCAAACACAATCAGAACTGCCATGACAAGATTATATGCAGTGACATATTCAGAGGAGTTTAGAACTCTCCCTTTTATTAGGCCCTTCTTTCCTCTTTCTAAAACTGGATATACCACAATTTATTAATTTTATGGACTTACTGAACATTTTCTCAGACTGGCCCAAATCCTTTTGCTTATGTATGTATGTATGTATGTATGTATGTGTGTGTGTGTGTGTGTGTGTGTGTGTGTGTGTGTGTGTGTGTGTGTGTGTGTATGTGTATGTGTATGTGTATGTGTATGTGTGTATGTATTTATTTATGTATTTATGTATTTATGTATTTAACTTATATGCTGCCCACACTACCCAAAGGTCTCCGGGCAGCTTAGTGTAGTAAATCACTCTAGAGCAGGCACGTTGAATCAATGGAGTTTGAGTGAGCAGCTCCTCTGTAAATTCTGTCGGGCTTCCTCTAGTTTAATTTATTATGCTAACTAACAGGATTTTGGCCATTGTATCTATAGCCAGCATCAATATGGTTGGAAAGCCTGCATCCTCAGGTTGTGGTGATGCCTTGCACCATAAAGTAACCAGATTGTCCCTTAAAATTTTCATTCAGAAATTATGAAGATTCTTTCTCCCTAACTTCCTAATACTAGAATTCTAGCTCACCACCATTGTAGTGATGACTGGCCGTATTGCAAGACTGGCAAAAACAAATATTTTTTCATGCATCATAGAAGTAAGTTAGTAAAAATAATTTTCAGAAAATGTGGTTACTGAGTAATTTGGCAAACTCCATGGAGATGGGCATTCTCTGTAGCAAGTAGGACATGCAACCAAATTTATGCACAATTTAGTTCAGTGTGGCAGCCAACTATGTCCCGTTCCAGAACACTCCAATTAGCCACTTTCCCTTCCCCTCCTCCATCAGATAGCACTTTATTAAATTGTTTTTGAGGGGGGAAATGCTTTTCCTCTTTTGGTTTTCTTTTCTTTGAAACTTGGATGTACTTTTGCAAACCACACCATTCTCTTGAGCCTTCCAATACCACTCCTTCTGCATGAGGATCCACCTTCAGAGACTGTTTTGCCATTAATATGTTGGATGGTGAAATCAATATATGCAAACACAGATGGGATAGTTTAGAACAGTGGTTTTTAACTGCTGGTGTTTTGGATTTTATCTTCCACAATTCCTGACTGTTGGATGTGCTGGGTGAGGATCCTGTAAGTTGAGGCAGAGGAGGCTAGCGACTCCACTTCCCTTGGGATATTGAATCTAATCTGGGTTTTTTTCTAAAAGGGCCACTGAGGATTCTGAGCCAATTTGGAATTAGGGTTCAGAACCTCTGGCTGGCTCTTGTACAATTCAAATTAAAAACTCAGGCCCCCATAAAATCAGAGTTACAGGGTTCCACTTAGCTGAAGTCTAAGACATTGGGAAGACAAGAGTTTTAGAACCACAATGCTTATTGCTTCAGTCAGAAAACAGGGCAAGCTATTACTGTCATGGCCCTGCTGGCTTTTGTGACTACTGTTTTAGACCCTTAAGCATCTATGAACCATTATTGTTAGTTCTTCTGTTAGCTCTAATTGAGTCCATTCATGCAGTGTCTTGGTTTCATGTAATTTAGGAAGGAAAGGCATGCTGGTGTGCAACTTTTGGCTTGAATGATACTGAATATATTTTACAATGCCAGCTTTTCATGGTAATAGTCACTAGCAGAATATTTAAAGAAGTACAAGTAATACTCTATAATATAAACAGTTCAATAGTGTTGGCGTTGTGGTTCCTTGCTGCTTTAGAATTTTTTGTATTTTAAAACTACCACTTGGTGGTGCAAATCTTCATTTGTAACCACACTAGTGTACAATAATGCTAATAGTGCAACCTTTGGAGGCAAATTGCCTCAAGTTAAGAAATCCTCAAGAGGATTCTGGCCAATAAGCATGCTTCAGGAGATATCAACTTCCCCTGTGCAATTTAGATACTTTCCACTAGTGGGTGAAGCCACTCTAGCAGTAAAACATAAAATTATATTGATTCTCTAATGGGTCTATAAATATACACAGCTGGCTTTTTGCCAGGAATAATATTTTTACTCATTTTCTATTAAATTAATTTTCATATTTTTTTTTAAAAAAATCTTACTTATTTTCACCTAAGTGCTGCTGCAAGATTTTAAAGGCACTTTGGAAATAGCGATGGCTTGCTATTTAGAATTTTATCTGTAAAAGGTGTAGCTGTGCTCTAAATCGTAAAGGCTGGAGTTCTGATTCATAGGAATCAATGGAAGGAACAAAAATCTCCACTGAGCAATTCTGAATTCATATGTGAGTGATATATGGATGTGGAAAGACGGGGACAGGGATTAGTGGATGATGATGACATTGGACCTAGGAAATCTATGAGTCTAGTCATGGTCTCAGTTGGGGAAGCGGGGATAGCTTTTGAAATGATAAGGGGCCAGGTAAAAAAATAGTGCCACATCATTGGAATATAATGTGCTCCAAGTGAATTACTGCAATGATTATTATAAATAACGCCGAGGGAGGCCTGGAGAGAAAGAACAAGAATCCGGGCCTTCTCGGCGGTGGCCCCTCGCCTTTGGAATGGTCTCCCTTCAGAGATCCATCTGGCTCCCTCACTGGGTGTTTTTAAGAGCCTACTTAAGACCTGGCTCTTTAGGCAGGCTTTCCCTCCTGTCATCACTTGATTATTTTTATCTTTTCCCCATCTTGAACGATATTACTATTGTTGTTCTCTACTGTATTTTATTATATCACTTTTACGCCATTTTTTATTGTTAGCCGCCCAGAGTAGACTTGGGTCTAAATGGGTGGGGTATAAATTTAAATACTGTAAATAAATAAATTTTGACCCTGGAGAAAAAAACTGAAACTCAAGAAAGATCAAGCTGATACTTTGCTAAATTATCAAGAGTGCTGTTGCTTATGTAGCCGAAACAGGACCACACACAAACACACACAAACACAGAGACATAAAATCCATTATTTTAAAGCACTTTACATGTTAAAATGGGTTTATCATCATTATCGTGTTCAATCAAGTCAATTCTGAAATATGGTGACCCTCTTCATAGTGTACCAGGTAGAGAAATGCTCGGATGTGGCATATCCTTCTTTTCCTCTAGGCCCCAGAGGTGCCTAGAGAGGTGCCCTGGGACTGTGCAGCTTGCCCAAGGCCACACAGGCTGTCTCTTCTCTTAGGAGGCACAGCAGGGGAATTGAATTTCCAATCTCTGGCTTCCCAGCCAGATGCCTAAAACACTGAGCTATCCAGCCGGCCAAGATGGGCTTATAAATAACTATTAATAAGCTATTATAGAAGGAAACCTACTGCTCACTTTAACCCTCAGAGTTGGACTTAGCTGGGAGAATAGTAAGTGGTCAAAATTACTTGGGTTCCCCCAACCTTTTCATTATCTTACGTTGATGGAAAAGCAGAATGAAAGCAAAAGCCCCAGGTGTTCTGAATAAGCATCTTTTTTCCCTGATGTGTATTAATTGAGGATCTGATTAGCAGATCCTTCAATTATCACAAATGAGTCAGTGCCCCCTATTTTGTTAGGACAATTAAGGTTTGACTTGGTAACTCTCACCTGAAATGAGAGTTACAATTTCATGTTCTTTGTACAGTACTTTAGATTTTATTCAGAAAGAGTCTTACTGAACTTAAGGTTCATTTGTATTCTCGAAGGCTTTCATGGCCAGGATCTGATGGTTGTTGTAGGTCTTTCGGGCTGTTTGGCCATGATCTGAAGGTTTTTCTTTGTAACATTTTGCCAGTCTCTGTGGCTGGCATCTTCAGAGGACAGGAGTTAGAACTCTGTCTGTGTTCTGGTGTAGTGTGTGAGACAGTTGAGTATTTATAGCTGTGGGATTAGCTTTTTGTTCTTTTCAGGAGATTGGGTGATTATGGTGATCAGGGTGTTTTTTGTTTTGGGTGTATTGTTGTGATAAGGGGGGGAGAGATAATCTGCCATGGTGATTGATGGGTGTCGTTAGCTAGTCTTGTGTGCAGTGATCACTGGTCATTGTGGCTGGGTAGAGTTCATTGACCAAACAGTCAATGGCCAAACAGTCCGAAAAACTTACAACAACCATCAAAGTTAATTCTTTATTTGATTGCTTTACAAAGAGTATGCTGTTGGTCAAGGTGTGTTCGCAAATGGGTGTTGGTACCAGCTGAGTCATGCTCATAATCTCTTCTTTGGAAGGAAAAATTGTATTTGGTAGAATGTAGTATGGCACCTTAGTCTTAAGCTTGTTTGCTGATACTGCCTTCTCTTTCACAGTAATGCTTGAGACCCATAAAATATCTTTCATGAGCTTCACTACATAAATGAGGCTTTTGCCTTACTTTATATAAGCATAGTCTCAGTATATAGATTACTGTATAAGCCTAGATGAACAGATACTGTGCTGCACTGCCAGCTACATAAGAACAGTGCAAACTATTGAGCATTATCTATCTGGTTTTTTATTGTATGCAAAGCCCTCTATTTGTTTCTGAGGAGTTCCGCTGATCTTAATCTACTTCCTCTGTGTTAATTCCCATAGGATGGCTTAATTGTAGAGAACATGCATGACCTGCCGTATGTAATCAATGTTGGTCCAGAAATTACTGCAGCCATGGCAGTCATTTGTGCGAGGGTGAAACAAACGTGCCCTCTTCTTCCAGTTGGTGTTCAGATTCTTTGTGCCTCAAATCAACAGGCTGTAGCTGTTGCACTTGCTTCAGGTAAGTGGAACTACTCGAATTTTTTTTTCTGTACTGCACAGAAGGGTAGACTAAATGTGATCGAGTTGACTAGATTTGCGACTGCTTGTGCAAAACTACAATGAATTTTGTGCCGTTCTGTAATATATATTATTTCAGTCTTCAGCCAGTCATTCTAAGGTGGTGGTATTGAATAAATGAAGAGATGGGCCTCAGGCTGACTCTAGAAAATAGCGATTTATTTTGCAATAAATGGCTAGCATATTTTGACTATGCAAGCCTCTCTCAGGCAAAGAACTTATTTTGTCTTGCTCTAGCATGGGTTACCTGAACTTCAGGTTTGCTCAAAGGAAGACTAGAAGTAATGAGTTACAAATAACTGCATGACTAGTTATTTATAGCTAGTTGGAGTCTGGAAAAGATGGTATAACAAGGTTACCTTTCAAAACCAATACAAGTAGGATTGAAGTTACTTTGTTAGTTTACAGGCTAGTCCCTTTCAAAGAATACTTTTAAACGACATTTTAGAGATACTTTGATACGATTTTTTTTCAAGTTTTATACCCTTCTGTTATTGGATATAAGATGTTTGGGGGGAGAGGGATAAAAAATAATAAAGAAAAAGTAGTGAGTGGCACAACAAATAATATAACAGTTGCAATAGCAACACAGTAGTTTTGAAATACTGTAACAAGTAAGAGGTGTGGTTGTTACAGTATTTGAACTGTGAATACTGTAACAACTACAGTATTTACAGTTTGGAAAGTGATTTTTCATGCTCTGGGGAAGACTTGTGGTTAGAATGTATTAAGCAAACATCATAAAAAATAAATTTTATTATATCACTATTGTTTGAATCCTTTTTCTTTCTCTTTCTATTTCTTATAGTGCTATACATACACATTTTCTGCTGATGTTGGCACATCTGTCACATTTTACAGATCCAGTAGAGGAGAGGTTAGCTTCTATTTACCCAAAGTTATGCAATCCAGCTGAGAAGTCCAAAGGACATATAATGTTCTTGATCTGACAGTTCTTCCGTATCACAGAGGAAACCCCTACTTCCTGCAGTTTAAGAGCTAACCTTGGTGTACCATTTCATCTTTGTTGATATTAATTATTTTTTTAAATTTTTTTTAATGAAAACTATGGGGAACAAACATGTAATACACAGAAACCGAGGGAGGGTTATTTAGTAGCTTAGCTAAACAGAGAAGGTTAAAACATCTCTCTGTAAGTTCATATGAGATATTAGCGAAGAACATAACAATAAAAATCTTTTGTTGTAGTTATTTATATTGATTTCACGTGTAGGAACTGTTAATTTCCCTATTAGTGCTCTATTAGTTAATTTCTCTCATATTTCCTCCCATAGGTTTAATCATAGTCCCTCAAACTTTTATTTATTAATTTTACTGCCAGACATAAAAAAAATAGGTAAGATTGGTAGGTTATGCGTAAAGAGACAGAAGGCCCAGTATGGGGAATAACTGAATTGTTTGCTTAGCTATTAATTCTGTTTTTTTCAAATACCCGTTTTCAGAATCATAGTTCCTTGTGGCACTTCCACCACATATGCAAGTATGAGGCACATTGCTTCCAACATTTGGGGCTCATGTCTTGATTTATTTAGCTTAATTTTAGGGGTATGTAGTACCACTATAAGGCAATGGAAACTGATTTAAATATTGGGTTATTCAAAATCCTTTCCCTTTTTTCTTTGTTAATATGATATACCTGATCACCACTCCATATTTATCTGTGACCCTAAGCCTTTCTACATAAGGATTTCATCATTATTTTATAGAGTTTGGAGACCCTTACCCTTTGATTATCAGTGCCCGTTAGCAGTTCCATTGATATTGAGAGTCCTTTGGGTTGTCTTATAATCTGGGTCATAAATGTAAAGTATTGAATTTGGAAAAACTTAAGTCATAAGGGATTAAAGTCTTATACTTGTGTTTAAAATTGCACTAACTTTTTAGGGGTTCTGCCAGCAAATAGTTCAGAATGGCCCTGTGTCCCTTAAATAGTGTCCATTTCTTCTCATCATAAAAAAGGGGGATTGTTTAAGAATGCCCAAAGGTCCTTCTTGTGTGTCCCTGGAGGTATAGCTTTATGAACCGTTGAGCACTTTATTTGTTGAAAACATCTCACAATTATCTCATGCCATGAGTCCAGCAGTTTTTGTGTTAGCGGTACTGACAAGTAACACTTTAATCAGGTTGTGCAACTCAGCTTATACCATGCCTCTAAAATTCTGCCCCTAACTTTATATTAACATTAGTGCAGATATAATTTACACTACCATTAGTTTGGAACAGTAAAAAGCTTTTAATAGAAAGTGGTTTTGTCTCAGATATCCTACTTCCTTTCAACAAAAGATATTTTCTATTCACATTGGATTGGACCTTGCGTCTCGAGATTTGTTGGCCTGTAAATCCTATCACACATAGACCACACAATTAGATGTCAAGTGTATACACCAATATCTCCGAACCCAATATTGAGAGACAGATCATAAGCCCTTGTTCTATCTGAGCTTCTTTCCATGGCCATA
Source organism: Pogona vitticeps (assembly GCF_051106095.1). Taxonomy (NCBI): domain Eukaryota; kingdom Metazoa; phylum Chordata; class Lepidosauria; order Squamata; family Agamidae; genus Pogona; species Pogona vitticeps. The sequence continues at coordinate 10,927,088 of NC_135792.1, read as the reverse complement.
TTAACAATTGCTTTATGCATCTTGTGGGACGTGGTGGCGCTGCAGGCTAAACCGCAGAAGCCTGTGCTGCAGGGTCAGAAGACCAAGCAGTCGTAAAATCGAATCCACGCGACGGAGTGAGCGCCCATCGCTTGTCCCAGCTCCCGCCAACCTAGCGGTTTGAAAGCATGTAAATGCAAGTAGATAAATAGGGACCACCTCGGTGGGAAGGTAACAGCGTTCCGTGTCTAAGTCGCACTGGCCATGTGACCACGGAAGATTGTCTTCGGACAAAACGCTGGCTCTATGGCTTGGAAACGGGGATGAGCACCACCCCCTAGAGTCGGACACGACTGGACAAAAATTGTCAAGGGGAACCTTTACCTTTTACCTTATGCATCTTCATGATATATTTCCATTGATAGCTTTTATCCCTTTAGTTTGATAAAATGATATGAAGGATTAATTTTCTATCATTAGAATTACTCATCTAATTCTAGTTATACCTCAGGATACTGTAGTAATCTACTGTAATGAACTATTACACTTCAATGGAATTAATGAAATTCACTTAGGCACAAATTAAATTAACCTAAACTGACCGCAGGCCGAGGGGTAGTGACCGTCTTAGCTGTGGGTTCAAAGGTGAGTTCATTCACACAGCTGGGTGGTTTTAGATATTGTTACAGGTTTTTATCCTTTGCTCTCTCTCTCTCTTTAAAATGGACACAAAGGTGTTCTGGTTCATTCACGAACAGTGCTACGTAATACTCTTATTGAGCCACTAAAATATAAGAAAATAAGAGCTTTCAAGTCCAGGCGGATGTTTCTTCAAGAGGACGTTTTTCATTTTGAAGGGGCTGTGAGAGAAAATTGTCTTGACCAGATGTTGTAAAGTCAAGATACTAAAGTTATATTCCAAGAAAGAATCTCCAAGCTTGTTGCAAGGAGGTTTCATCTCAGGTAATGTAGGATGAATTTCAGTTCCTCTAGTCCAGATCATGTGGACTTTTCTCCTTCCTCTGCATCATCAAGCTCTGTAGTACCTGATCCTGGAGAAGAATCCTGCTGGACTCAAAGCTCTCCTACTTGTAATATTTTAGAAGCCCAGTAAAATATATACGGATTGCTGCCTTGTCGTGGCGAAGGGGCTTGAGTAATTCAGAGAAGCTATGGGCTATGCTGTGAAAGACACCCAAGAAGGACAGGTCATAGTGGAGAGTTCTGACTAAACGTGATCCACCTGGAACAGGAACTGGCAAGCCACTCCAGTATCTTTGCCAAGAAAACTCCATGAACAGAAACAAAAGACTAAAAGATATGACGCTGAAAGATGAGCCCCTCAGGTCAGAAGGTGTCCAACATGCTACTGAGGAAGAGTGAAGAACAAGGACAAGTAGCTCCAGAGCTAATGAAGTGGTTGGGACAAAGCTGAAAGGACGCTCTGCTGCGAACGTTCGTGGAAGTGAAAGGAAAGTCCGATGCTGCAAAGAAAAATACTGCATAGGATCCTGGAATGTAAGATCTATGAACCTTGGTAAGCTGGATGCAGTCAAGCAGGAGATGGCAAGAATAAATATTGACATCCTGGGTGTCAGTGAACTAAAATGGACGGGAATGGATGAATTCAGTTCAGACGATTACCATATCTACTACTGTGGGCAAGAATTCCGTAGAAGAAATGGAGTAGCCCTCAGTCAACAAAAGAGTGGGAAAAGCTGTACTGAGATACAATCTCAAAAATGATAGAACCATTTCAATATGAATCCAAGGCAGACCTTTCAACATCACAATAATCCAAGTTTATGCACCAACCATCAATGCTGAAGAGGCTGAAATTGACCAATTCTATGAAGACTTACAACACCTTCTAGAACTGATACCAAAAAAAAGATGTTCTTGTCATTATAGGGGACTGGAATGCTAAAGTAGGGAGTCAAGAGATAAAAGGAACAACAGGGAAGTTTGGCCTTAGAGTTCAAAATGAAGCAGGGCAAAGGCTAATGGGGTTTTGTCAAGAGAACAAGCTGGCCATCACAAACACTCTTCCAACAACACTAGAGGCAACTCTACACATGGACATCACCAGATGGGCAATACTGAAATCAGATTGATTATATTCTCTGCAGCCAAAGATGGAGAAGCTCTATACAGTCAGCCAAAACAAGAACTGGAGCTGATTGTGGCTTTGATCATCAGCTTCTTGTAGCAATATTCAAGCTTATAATCACCTCCTGGCAAATGGAAGGGGAAGATATGGAGGCAGTGACAGATTTTACTTTCTTGGGCTCCTTGATCACTGCAGATGGTGACAGCAGCCACAGAATTAAAAGATGCCTGCTTCTTGGGAGGAAAGCAATGACAAACCTCAACAGCATCTTAAAAAGCAGAGACATCACCTTGCCGACAAAGGTCCGCATACTCAAAGCTATGATTTTTCCAGTAGTGATGTATGGAAGTGAGAGTTGGACCATAAAGAAAGCTGACTGCCGAAGAATTGATGCTTTTGAATTGTGGTGCTGGAGGAGGCTCTTGAGAGTCCCCTGGACTGCAAGGAAAACAAACCTATCCATTCTGAAGGAAATCAACCCTGAGTGCTCACTGGAAGGAAATATCCTGAAGCTGAGGCTCCAATACTTTGGCCATCTCATCTGAAGAGAAGACTCCTTGGGAAAGACCTTGATGTTAGGAAAGTGTGAAGGCAAGAGGAGAAGGGGACGACAGAGGATGAGATGGTTGGACAGTGTCATCGAAGCTACCAGAATGAATTTGACCCAACTCTGGGAGGCAATGGAAGACAGGAGGGCCTGGCATGCTCTGGTCCATGGGGTCACGAAGAGTGGGACACGACTAAACAACAACAATATATGTGTGTGTGTGTATCCCAAAAAGTGCCCCCTCCCCCCCTTTTTGGTTACATTATTTACCAGACATGTATCAGGCTGAGTGGTGAATTCTGCTGTGCCAAATAAGAACCCTCACGAGGGTAAAAATATATACTTTAAACTTTGCATAGCGTATTTCATGCAAAAGTAGAGAAAGTTTACTTGAATAAAAAGCCAACTACATTAATAATGCAAATTGTGCCAACACAGCTTTGTCTTTATCTGCTGAAACACTGGTTTAAAAGTTTCAGCATTTCATTTCTTTGTCTTGTGCAAGAATGCTAGGTGATTAATACTGAAAGCGCACATTACTTTTATACAATCTCTTTAATGTATCTGGATGCAAACGGTGACAGATGAATCACCCATTATACCTAACATCTGTTTCCTAGATTGGCACCACTTTTTTTCATATTACACTTTATTTTCAAAAAATATAACAGCATTTTTCCTCCTACATTGTTGTAGATGAATGCTTTGGTTTACTTAAACATCTAGGATCTTGAGTCAGTAAACAGAATTGATTAAACAGCCGATACAGCTTCACATTAAAGTGCACTTTATAATTTCAAGTGCACCTCCTCCTTTCTTAACATTATTTCTGTGTTTCTAGAAAAGATTTCTTGAATATGATTGCCCCCTTTCTGTCTTAGGATAACATTTTATATTCTTCATTTATTTTGAATTAAATGGACCTCTGAATAACTTTTCAACAACTTTTCCAGTAACTTGGAGTTATATACAGATATATACATAAACCCTGGAGCCTGATCCAATGCAAATTTAGGGTTGCAGTTTCAGTTGAAGCCAGGGGACTAACATTTGAGTGAATATGCATGGGCGAAGGCAGCTGTAGAACTTTTAGGAGTGACAGTTTTAAACAACCAAACATCTTTGTTTGATCTCTAGCTGCTAACCATGCCCATCATTTCAAACAATTCATGTCAAGTGTAATCCTGAATTTCTGAAAATCATACTTTGCAAATTAGTTTTTTTATTTATTTATCAGTTATTTATTTATTTTGTATCTTTTGTGGGGCACTTTTCTCTCAGTGAGGGGACCCAAGGTGACTCACTTGAAAACAAGTAAGATTAAAAGATTAAGAGTAGACTATGTCTAGATGGCCGGCATATAAATGCAATAAATAAATAAATAAATAAATAAATAAATAAATAAATAAATAAATAAATAACACAATAAATTGCACATTAAAAAGCAATTAAACTATTAAAATAATTAAAATACAGATGTATACAAATAAAAATCATTCGTTTTTGCCTTAACCTTTTATGTTATGTGCTGTCAAGTTGCCTCTGACTTATGGCGTTCCTGTGAATGAACAATCTCCAAAATATCCTATCCTCAACAGCCTGCTCAACTCTTGTAAACTGAAGCCTGTGACTTTCTTTAGGGCATCAATCCATTTCATATTTGGTCTTCCTCTTTTCCTGCTGCCTTCAACCTTTTCCTGCATTACTGTCTTTTCCAGAGAATCCTATCTTTTCATGATGTGTCCAAAACAGGACAAATATGAAACTTGTAATAGAATATAATAATTATTGTACCCTGTTTCCCTGAAAATAAGACCTATCCTGAAAATAAGCCCTCGTATGATATTTCAGGATGCTCGTAATATAAGCCCTACCCCCAAAATAAGCCCTAGTTAAGAGAAACCCCGCCCTCCATCCTTGTGCAGCCACCAGAAGAAGATGACATGACTGTATTTGAATAAATGTAGATTGTTGTACATGAAAACAATAAAACACCCCCTGAAAATAAGCCCTAATGCGTTTTTGGAGCAAAAATTAATATGAGACCCTGTCGTATTTTTGGGAAAACACGGTAATGTCTTATCAAGTTGATTGACCAAGGTTTCCTAAGTATCAAGTACAGTGGACCCTCTACTTAAGGAATTAATCCGTATTGGAATGGTGGCTGCAAGTCGAAAAGTCTGTAAGTCAAATCTCCATTGACCTACAATGCACTGAAAACCGATGAATCCCATAACCAGTGGTTTTTATTCTATTTTTATTCCATTTTAAGTTTTTTCTGTTCTGTAAGTCGATTCTCTGGCTGCAAGTCGAATCAAAATTTTGCAGCCAGAGAAGTCTGTAACTCGAAAAGTCTGTAAGTCGAGCCGTCTGTAAGTCGAGGGTCCACTGTACACAGAAGTGGTCTTTGTTGGCACTCTCCAACTTGTCTAGTTGTGCAGAAATCTCAGTTGGACCCTCTCTTATGGTCCAATAGTGAGGGACTGAAGCTTCCAGCTACTAGCTATGCAAGCGGTCACTCCAGTCCATCGAGTTATACTAGCTGTCCGTGTTATCAATACAGAACCCCAAAACAAGTCTTCCTTTCTTTATGTTTCTTCTAGTACTCTTTGGAAAAGGTACCAACATACACAGATGCCACATAAGTAACAGTCTGTTGAATGTTTCTGCCACATCAAAAAAAAAAAAAAAAAGAAAGAAAGAAAGAAAGAAAGAAAGAAAAGAAAAGAAAGAAAAGAAAAGAAAAGAAAAAAGAAAAGAAAAATTATTTTGCAAATTATTTTGTAAAAGGTGGCCTTTCTTTTTTTTGAGTGATAGGAATGAGAATGTTTTACAGTTTGATATTGGGAACCATCATATTTTTAAAATTTATTTGATGTATATACTACTCCATTAGTGCATCTGGCGACTTTGCAAGTTAAAACTTACAAATCTTGAGCCAATAATAGCTCTTTATTAAGTTTCTGTTAGTAGCCTTAAACTTTCAAAGTCAGGGCTCAAATTTGGTGATAACCTGCAATAGTTTTTGCCAAATATCCCATTTTTTTCTCCTCAGTCTCTGTCCTGCATATTACTCATCCCCTTCATTCTCTCCCCTTTCTCTCTTTTTCTTTAAAAAAAGGCACTAAAAAGAAAATGATGACACTAAAGTGTGTGTGTGTGTGTGTGTGTGAGTGAGTGAGAGAGAGAGAGAGAGAGAGAGAGAGAGAGAAAACAGTTGTCCAAGGCCTCTGAATGTGTAGTTGGGCACATTCTTTACATTATAGTTTTCTTTTTGTTCATAGTTCTGAAAGTCATATCTAAAAATATAGACTTGGAAAAAATATTATCAAAACCTGACTAGTGAGGGAATTACTCTTACTTCCCACAGCCTGCTCAAACTGAATCTTAAAATCTTGAGTGTTGTGTTTTTAAGCAGGATTTAAAAAAAAATTAATCCTTACTGCATTGTAATATGTTTTTTGAGAGCTCCAAAATGTGACACTTCCACTTTAAAGCCTTTTGTGCCATCTGGTTCACTGGCAAGGAAAACCTATTTTCACTGCTATATTAAAGGCTTGATATAAAACTACTACTGCAGTAAAATCCACATTTTTAAAAAAGTATGGCTTTTAAAAAGGGGTTTTTCAATGAGGTCCTGTGTGAATTACTCAGATGGTCATAATGCATCATTCTTGATGGGTGACATTAGTTTTTAAGAGCCTACAAAAAAAAGGTAGTCCTTATGCTCGGTAGGGGGATTCTGGGAGATGCAGTTCAAAAATGTAACGTTTTTGGCCTCTGGTCCTATCAGTCGACCCCATTTCTTTACTGTTGAATTGATCTCAGGCTTCTGAAGCACTTTCTCAATAACCCCTTAGAAAAACATGGCAAGAATAATAATTGTGAGGGACTCTGTCAGCAGAGGATAATGGCAGGCACTATAGACACAAGGAAGCAATAGGTATAAAATAAAAGGGGTCGTAATAGGGACTGGAGGTTAATAAATATTAACACTGAGCACACTGATGGATCAGAGTTACAAAGTTCAGCCTTATTTTCTATTTCTTGATTTAAGGGCTTGCTTTATAGCAGAATATCTTCTTGCTTTTTAATGGCAAAAAAAAATGTCTTGTCTAAAACTACATTCTGTCTTCATTTTCCTCGCATCTGAGTGTGAACAGCAAGAGCTGTCCCATATCTGAAATGGTTTGCCAGGCTTTGTTCACAACTGCTTCATTATTAACAGGTGTGCCATGTGTTCTTCAGTAGTGCATAATTTCCTGTGCATAGATCCTGATTTAATTAACTACATCTGTTTGGGGACTGAACAGAATGATGCATATTACTGAAGCTTGGGAGCATTTATGGAAGTGATAAAGATACAAATAGAGATGCAGATTGCACTGTAAATCACATTTTGCTATTTTTCCTGATAATTTTCAGGACTATTTGGTCAATGCCACCAAATCTGGCTTGTGTTCTAGCCTCCCAGTCCTGGTTTTTGTTTTGTTGTTTTTTGACAGAACAATTAGTATTAAGTCAGAGTTAAATTCTGTTCTGTTGTGATCTCTGTCTCCTTGCTGTGAATTGCACGGCTGCCTGCCTTGTTCACTTAGAGTGGCATTATAATGATGCAATATTGACCAGGATTTGTGCTTTAAGGAGGAGCTATAACGTAACGGTAGAGCAAATGCTTTTGGTATAGAACAGCAGCAGTTCCATTCACGAAATGTCGATTTAAAAACCTCAAGTGTTAGATCTGGCGAAGGTCATGGATAGTAGGACTGGCTTGCAAATGAGAGAACAGTGAAACATGCAGAAATCTAACAGGTGGCAGAATAATTTTCTGTACTGCAGTTTCTGTTTGAGGCACAGCTCCTTCCTCTTTTCATTGCCCACTAATTCCTGTCTAAGAAATACATTTCTGGCACCTGTGCCATTCTTTAAAACAACCTGCAGGATATTTAGGAAAAGATACAATGATGTGCGCAAGGTCATGGAGCAAGCATGACATAGTGGTGTGCATCCACTCAGCATAGTAATACACCACTTGCCTTAACGTACCCCATTTGTATTTGGGATTGTCTAGTAGTGAAGCATGTTTCTGCCTGATGCTCGTTCAGATTTATTACAGTAATCTTGGTTTATCACCATTTGTAGGTCTTGACTTTATCCGAGCAGAAGGCTTTGTTTTTTCTCATGTGGCAGACGAAGGGATTTTAAATGCCTGTGCTGGCGACTTGCTAAGATACCGGAAGCAAATTGGAGCAGAACACGTCCAGATTTTTGCTGACATAAAAAAGAAACACAGGTAAATAGGAACCCATGATAAAAATGTTTTTCTAGTAGACAGTTACTTTGGCAAGGAGGACCACACTGAAGAGTTCTCTTAACGGTAATGATGGGTGGATGATCTCTGTTTACCAGGGATAAAAGGTCTATGCTGACTAAATGAACCAAGGACCTGGTTATTTCCAGCCACAAAGATAGCCTCACTCACACTTGAGCTTTTTAAGATATTGAGCAGGTAAGAGGTTATAAAACAGTGGCACATCGAGTACATTCTAGGGTATAATATGGGACTGCCTGAATGAAAATGTCCTTTCTATGAAACATTACATAGCTACAAACAGATACGCTGAATATCTGAATAGATGTAACATGTATATTGTTGATGGGGGCCACTGTGAATGAGTGGTTGTTAGCTAAGCACGCAATCCTAACACACTTTACTTTGATTTATTAAATCTTGAGGAGACAGAAACATAATCCGTCAGTTATTTTGCAAAGAGAATGAAGGTTTTACGACTGCACTAGTCACTCCAGGTATAACTGCACAAAATAAACAGGTTATGTTTCTGCTGTTGACAGCGCTCATGCTCTTACAGCTGATGTCAGTGTCGCAGAGACCGCTAAGGCAGCTGAATTCTTCATGGCTGATGGTGTGGTGTTGACTGGAAGTGCAACCGGATTGGAGGCAGATCCCAAGGAATTAGAAGGTGAGAACCAGGATAGCGTCCGAGATATACGGAATTGCCATTTGTTTGCCTCGTTAGCTACATTCGCCTGCTGCTGTTCTTCCAGTGAGTTTGAGACGGAATGTTGCCGTTTTGTGCTATCAAGTTACTTCTGACCTATAGCAAGCCTGTGAATTAATGACCTCCAAAAGGTGCTGTCATTAATAGTGCAACTCAGGCCTTGCAGAGTAAAGGCAGTGGCTTCCTTTAAGCAGGTTCATGTCAGATCTGCCTTTTATTTGCTGCCTTCAACATTTCCTAGCATTATCCTCTTCTCCAGTGAGTCTTGCCTTCTTGTGATATCATACACCCTAAGTATGGCTTTGCTACAGTTAGTTTAACTTCTCATGAGAATTAAGCCTTAATTTGTTCTAGAATGTACTTTTCTGTCTTTCTCACAGTCTGTGGTAGTTCTAAGGCTCTCCTCCAACACTACATTTTAAATGAATCAGTTTTTTCCCCTGTCAGCTTTCTTCATTGTCCAGTTTTCACATGCAACCAATATAATCGATAATGACATAATATGGTTAAGCTTAGCCTTAGTCTGTAGTGACACGTCATTACAGTTAAGTTTTTTCCAACTATAGTTGAATAAAGCTTGTACCATGTTTTCCCGAAAACAAGACAAGGGTCTTATATTAATTTTTGCTCCAAAAATGCATTAGGGCTTATTTTCAGGAGATGTTTTATTTTTTTCATGTAGAACCATCTATATTTATTCAAATACAGTCATGTCATCTTCTGGTTGCTGCACAATGGTGAAAGGCAGGATTTCACTTAATTGGGGCTTATTTGGGGTGATAGGGCTTATATGAGCATCCTGAAAAATTATACTAGGGCTTATTTTCAAGTTAGGTCTTATTTTCTAGTCAGGCTACATCAGCTTGACTATTTCTAGTCAAGCTGATGTAGCCTGGAATCATTACAACAATGAAGCAACATTTACTTTAACATTCAGATGAATGTTGAAATGAATGGAAATTGTTATCTCTTTTCATACTGAAATTAACTTTTAAATAGGATTAAGGCCAACTGTGACAAACACGGACTTCTGTTTTTCCCCAGAGGTTTATATAGTTCTGTAGGGCTCTTAGGGTGATATTCAAGGATCAAACTTTCTGGCCTCACACACCTCCTTGATAGCTGCCCTTCCAGGTTTCAGTCTTTTTCAGATTTCTTGGCTGTGGTTCACTATTTTGATTGATGATAGGACTACGGTATCTAAAATCTTTAATACGTTTGCTTTCTTCATCAGTTATTTATTTATTCTGTATCTTTTTTTGTGCACTTTTCTCTCTACCCAAAGTGACTCACTTTAAAACAAGTAAGATTAAAAACACAATAAATTACACATTTAAAAACGAATTAAACTATTAAAATAATTAAAATACATTAAATTTGAAACTTTGAAAGCAAGCTTGCTTAGCTAAAAACCGGCACCCAGGGACTCAGTTATGAGCATTAAAAGCCTGCCTGAAGAGGTGGATCTTCAACTGTCCTCAGAAAGATAAAAAGGGAGGTGGGCCCAACCCGATCTCCTGAGGGAGAGCATTCGACAGCCTGGAAGCAGCCACAGAGAAAGCCTTCTCTCATGTCCGCATCATGAAGGAGGTCTTTGGGCTTTCTGATGGTAATGGGACTGAGAGGAAGGCCTCCTCTGAAGATCTTAAGGGCCAGCAAGGCTTATTTGGAGAGACAGGGCCCTTCAGATAGCCTGGACCTAAACAGTAGAGGGCTTTATAAGTAACACCAGCCCTTTGAATTGGGCCCAGAAATTGACTATATCACCACTCCTACCTAAGAATCTCATTCTGCAGTAGCATCTCTTGTTTCTTATGATAGGGTGTTTAAGGTATAAGAATTCAGACGTAGTTTACCATTGCCTTCTTCTATGCAGTAGTTACAAGCGTACAAGTTTCAGGGTCACTTTTCTTGTATACAAAAGTTTCTTCAACAGTACCAGTTATTGGTTGTTGTGGGTTTTTCGGGCTCAGTTATTGCTGCTCGGACTGCCCAGTAAGTGTCCTTCAAGAATGGATGCCTCTTAGTCTGATGTCTCAGCTTTTGACCATTGCAGCCTCTGTGGGCCTTCAAGAGTCTATATTTGAAGTGGAGTTTAGCTTCTTGAAGGTATTGCTTTCTGCTCTCCTGGCACATTCAAACCCTCTTAACATGTTAAAATTGTTCATCCAAAAGACCTTTGCTGTTGTTTATGTGACAAATCATCTTTTTGCCAATTTCTGTATATGGGATATAAGTGACACTAATTACTGTTTTAGTTCTTCTCTTGTATGGTTTAACTTGAACCCATTTTGTTCAGTCTGCACAGACAGTCCCCTTACCATAGTCACCTAAGAAAAAAGTTTCAGGGGTGTTTTTTTCTGGTGTAACTAGCTGTCATAGTAAGCTGATAACTATATAAGTGGATGAACATATTTCTATTAATTAAAAAAAAAGGAAAGCCCTCATTTTTGATAGCTGTAGCTCATGAATGATGACATTCTTCATAACCTTTTTTGAAAGGTTATTTCTAATGAAGGTAAATTAAAAACATGAGGGGAGAAATACTGAGGTTTAGCTTGGGAACTGACATTCCAGTGAGAACAACAACATCGGAAGAAATAAAAGTATAAGTGAAAATGCCTAGACGCCATTGGGAGTCAGATTTTCATTGATACAAATGCATTACATTATTTTAAGGTGTATACATGAGTCAGAGCAGAGCCGTTGGATTCGTAAGTGCTCAGCAGAATAAGATGTGATCCCTGATAGGCTTTCTTGGTATAGACCTTAATAGCCAGATCTGATCCCTTATTAAAAATTCATGGGCGAGGAGATCCATTTGTTGGCATGAGCAGGACTCCTGTCTAAGGTTGTATTTTGTGAAAGGGCTGTTGTATGGGTCTTTCAGGATGGATGCTTGCTCCTTGGATTCACCAAAATTGGGGGTGGGCAAGTGTGGCCCTTCCAATGTGGTTGGACTGATGCTTCCCTCAGCCTTAGCTGGCACAGCCAAAGGTGAGGTGTGCTTGGCATTGCTCTCCACCAACATCTGGAAAGTCATGCTTTCCTCGTCCTGGTCTAAACTTTGCCAATATTGCATTTCAAGTGCTAAGCTTATGAAGAACCTGCCACCTGCTCTACAGGCAAAGTGTTCTTCTCTTCCGCTGCTGCAACAGTTACACATTATTTTAATGTGCAGAAAATAAACTTTGTTGAATGCTTTTTACTCAGTTATAGGGTAAATAGCCTAACTGTAAAAAAAAAAGAAAAAGGAAATGTCCAGCTTCCTAAGACGCAGGAGAAAATGAGGCCATAGCGCCCAAACTAAAGTGAACCTTTGGGAAGGATTCTCGGTGACTAGCAGAGTGGACCTTTTGCCAACTCATCTGCCTGATTGTCACCTTCTTGTTTACCTTTTATTTGCTCGAGTTGTTCATAAATCATTTTAAATGCTGCTAAAGATTCAGTGCTGCAGTCAGGATACAAAATCTGCAATATGCAAAATTCAGGTGGGTGGGTCGGTGGGGGAAACTTCTTCCTTTTCCTTTCCTTGTGTGTTCAGAACACAGAATATGACCAACCCTGTGAGATTTTTAACTAGAAATTGGGATAGTGGAGTTATGAAGAAAATAAACCTGTTCCATACCTTTTTGAGGAGGTGCTGATGAAATTGTGCCTGAGAGACACTTCAGTATTTTCTCAGTAATGTATGTTGTCTCATAGTGAACCAGATGGATGCATCCTAGCGCTGTATTTCTGAATGGGGGAAATGGAATGATAGGATGGGTGGGTGGTATTTTCCCTCCTCCTAATGGAGATCTATGACAGCAAATTGAGCTTGTCTGTACCATCGGACCTCCTGCTGCTGTTTAAGTGTAGACACAATTGTATTCCTTTCATCATATTACAAAATAAACCTATTGAACAGCTTACGCCAGTTTGCGTTTTGATCTAATGACTTGTCTCTTTGAAAGCTGAACTGATGTGAGAGTGTATTATATCAGTTTCTCGAATTGTTATGCTTTTTTGTCATTGGTCATAGGATGTGGGAATTGAAGAGCTCTAAATGATTTTGTTGGCTATGTTTGCTGGTTCTCTTTCCAATTAATGGTACAGTTAAAAAAATGGTATTACCCTGCAGTTTGAAGGGAACAGTGTGTGTAGTGCAATTGTTATTCAATATGTGGCAGTACAAAGAGGAATGTTAATGCTTTGGACTACAGCTCAGGAGAACACAGGAGTCTTTCCACAAAGCTTGGATGTAGATGGTGTGACAAAGTCCCACAGCCAAAAGGCAGGGAGGCCCTCAGCCTGTAATCACCATCCATAATTGTATCCTTACTGACCAACTAAAGACCAGAGGCCTAATTTCAGTTATTGATACCAATCCTAGAATAATGGTCTTCAACCTTTTTTGGTGACCACATTTGGAATTGTGAGAAAGTGTCATGAATGCTTTTATTTAAAAAAGGTTGCTTTGGCTGGTTGCTGTGAGGGCCTCTGGCCTGACCTCTGGGGTAACCAGAATGTCCTTTGGCAATAACTCCACGGGTTCTATCTTGGAAGTCTAAACAGTAGTAGCCTATTTTGTTTTAACATAACCTGTCTCCGCTGTCTTTTTCCTTTACCATGTTCTCCAAGGGGGTGAGTTTCTGGAACTAACCCCTTGGGTGCTGTCTATCCAAGAGGAGCCCAGTTGATATCACTTGGATATCACTTAGGTCCTGGCCTTGGAAAGCGCAGAGGCCTGACCTGGGCTGCATGCATTTCAGCAATAGCTGGTATAGTTGGATGAGGGGACCAGATTATCTCCAAGGCTATAATCGGGCGGATATTGACTCAGCAGCTCCCATCAGTTGGCAGGATGCCAAGGCTGTGTTGGCGTGTTGGCTCATGGCCAGTGTTGACGTGGGTGCTCGAGGTCCGCAGCCAAACAGGCTCAGTAGGAGGAGGCTCTCCCAGAGGTCTCCTACCTGACCCTCCACCCCTTCTGGAGATGCAGAAGATGAGAACCCATGCTTCCACCACTCTTGCTCTGTCCAAAAACCCCAAGCTCTCCTCCTCCAGCTCCTTTATCCTGGCTGTTGCCTCCCTTTCTGGGTGCCCTTCATCAGGCAGCTTTTTTGATTACAGCCACTGATGCTCTGAGATTCAGTTTCTCCTGGGCTCACCTGGGGCTGCAGGACCGCGGGCAGATGGCCCACCAAGGTTTCCTGAGGTGTTCGCCTCACAATTGGCCATTTTCAAAATGACTGCTATGGCTTCTTGAAAAGCACCCATTTCAGAATAAGACAGGGTGGTGAGGCTGAAAGCTAAAAATCTTGCTGCAAAACATCAGTACAGCTCAGTTTAAACCCCAAATACAAGCATACTTGTGCTACAGTTTCTCTCTCTCCCTCTTTCATGGGTAGGATCATCCAGACCCAAACTCTCATAAATAACATGGCTTACTAAGCCATGGTACATACATCAGAACAGGACCTGTATTAGTTAAATCTTCCAGATAGGTGACATTGTACAATGAAATACTGCTTAAAATTGTGTATGGAATACCCATGTGTTCCGTGTCTAGTCACGTTGGCCACATGACCACGGAAACTGGCTGGCTCTATGGCTTGGCAACGGGGATGAGCACCGCCCCCTAGAGTTGAACACGACTGGACAAAAATTGTCAAGGGGAACCTTTACCTTTATTACCCATGTATTGTGTGGTGCTGCAAATTATAAACAACTTTCCAACCTGCCTTGCATCCAAAGAGGGTCTATTAATAATTTTTTAAAAACTTTATCTAGAAGTTGGACACGCTGTGAAGATTCCAGTGCTGGTTGGATCTGGAGTGACTCTGGATAATGTGCAGGACTACTTGGCTGCAAACGCTTTGATCATTGGTTCCTATTTCAAGAAGGAAGGCTACTGGGCAAATAGAATTGATTCAGATCGTGTGAAGAGATTTATGGAGCATATTCGTAAACTGAAAGAATGAAATGGTTAGCGTTTGTTGCAAGCATATCTAGTATTTGCACTACTGAGGGTTTATCATGTAATACAATTACACCAAATGCTTTATCTTTAGTCCAAATATTGGGGCAGAGTAGATTTGGAGGCCCCCAAACCTGCACACGCCTGCTTTAAAGCAGCTTGGCCCAAATCTTGTTGGTGATTTTTATGAATGCAACTTAAATTGCATAACTCACTTTGGTGAATTGCTGCTAACTAACAAAGTACCAGTCATGTTACAAGGTCCACTCCTGTTCTGCTATTGGATGTTTGTCTTGTACTGTAATCATTGGTTGGTGGAAATTTGCTGTAGTAAGTTACACAGTTTAACTTGTCCATGTGGAAATCATTTAAGACGTTCGTAGCCCACTCACTCATCAAGAAGAAGTCTATATTTGAAGTCTTACCCTCCACCCCAAGTTTTTTTGTGCTGCTATAGTTTTTTCCTGATGAAATTATCACCAGCTCTGAAACTGCGTTTTGAGAAATCCCTCCCGTTAGAACCTAAGGCATCAACTAATAAACAGGCTAATGTTTTTCAAGTGTTACAAACACAATTCTAGAAAAGCATTTAGAAGCTGCATTAGAGATGTTGATAATGACTGTTCAGGAGTAATGATTGTCATGATTTTGCAGATGCTGACTTGCTAGAAATCATATTTATTCATTATTGGGAAGGTGAAGCTATAATCTGTTACTACAGTGATGCAAGTTAAAAAGGAAAGAAAATACGAGCATTTGATTCCTTCCTTTACACTCATTTAATTTAAGATGTAATAGCTGGTGGTGCCACTGGAGTTGTTCCAAGGTAGAGTTGTTCTAGTGGAACACCAACATTTTAATCACTGCAGCAGTGTATGTGTGTGTTGCAGCTCTTTTCAGGTTCTATTGATGTCTCTCAACTGAATGTGCGAACGGTCTTCAGTGAAAGGTAAAATGTTTTGAGATGATGTCTCACGATGCAAAAGTTCTCTCTGTGATGGCTGTTTCGTGTGTGCAGTTCATCACATTTTAGGACAGTCACTGAGCGATAAATATGGATGTTTAAGTTCATATAGACGGCTCTGAGTACTCTGGTATCATCTGATGATGAACAGTTCTGCTATCATCAGATTTTAGAAGCCGAGCTGGATCAGGCTTGGTTAGTATTTGGATGGGAGACTATTATTCAATACTAAGGATTTCTGGATAACCTCTAAAAACCTTCGGAGAGCCACTGCCATCTGGAATTGACAAGTGTCGGTTAGATGGATGAATGGTCTGAATCATTTTAAGGCTGCTTCTTATTATTCTTATAATTATAAGTGACTTTTCTTGCTTCTCCTTGGTGGCAGAATTAACAGTGGCTGTGAAAGAAATATGGAGGTGGATTACCCAGAGAGGGTGATGGGCGCATACATCCTATAAACTGTATATTGCCCAGTGATGATTAAAAAGCGCCTCAAGACCATTAACAAATTTGACAAGGATCTATTTATCAGGTAAATGGATACTATGTCACCCTGTTGTCTTTTCACTGACACAAGCTTTTTCATTCAGGTAACACTTTGGCAACTGACCTGCCTTGCTGTGAAAGGGGCTTATAATTTGGAGACAATGTTTTCTTTATTGTTCTGTTTTAAAAACATGTGCTAAATTTGTTATGCTTTAATTCAATCTATGCTTTAATTTTATTCTGTGTAATTGTAAGCATTCTTGCATTTTATTCTTGGGAGAAAGGCGGGATATAAATTGGATAAATACATTGTTTAGCTTAAGATTTCTAAAATTACATTTGTCTCTTCCCGTCCAAAAATAGGTGGGGTCTGTACCTACTTAGCTTCAGGTCATGGTCCGGAACCCATGTTAGGACATTTTATCAGGGATTTTGTGTTGTTTTATACATTGTGTTATGTTTTACATGCTGGCCAGATTGCTCAGTGGATCGCTATAAGTCAGAATTAATGACAGCACATGACTGTTGTTATTATTGCCCTAGTAACATCTCGAGGATATGGTGTTAAGTACAGTAATGTGCTCTACATAGGGCTGCCTTTGGTAAGGATTTGGAAACTCCAGATGGCCCAAAATGCAGCAGCCGGATTGCTTCCTGGAGCTGGTTACAGGGTACACAGAATTTCCCTGTTAACAGCAGCTCCACTGGCTGCTGATCCATTTCTGGGCCCAGTTCAACGTGCTGGTTTTAACCCATAAAGCCCTAAACAGCTTGGACCAAAGCTATCTAAAAGACTACGTCTCCCTTTATGAGAGATACGAGAGGGCCTTCTCTATTGCTGCACCCTGATTCTTTAATCCCCTCCCAAACGAAGCCGGGCTGGCCCCATCTTTCTTGTCCACACGCAAGCGGGGGTAAAGAACTTTCTCCTCAGGCAGGCTTTTCCTTAATCGCTGATGGTCTGAGAGGGCTTTTTTTTAAAAAAATTGACTGTGGTGCACTATTGTTTTAAATATGTTTTAGCATTGATTTTATTTACTGTTTTTAATATAGCACTTGTTTAATTCTTTTTAAATATTTGTATACTTACTGTTTGAGATTTTAAATATTGTATTTTTAATTATGTAAGCCACCTTGTATCTTTTTTAAGGAGAAAGGCAGGATAAAAATGTTTAAAATAAGTACATAAATAAATTATTGTGTTTTATATAAACAAATTTACAGTGACACTATCTATTGCTTACATTCTGGCTCTTAATTATAGAATACTTAATGCTCCATTTTGTGCTCTCCTGTGATAACTAAATTTTGAGGTCCCCTGTGGTAAGCAGGCATTTCATTGTGGTTGTCTTCTCTCCTGTTCTTTGCATGTGCATATTCCATGGGTTCATCTCGGGATTTTGGGATAATTTCATAACTGAAAACAAAATAAAAAGTAAAAAAACACAACAATATGGTGGCACCTTAAAAACGAACTTTTGTATTCTTTGATCTGAGCTTTCGTGGAGAAGTCCACTTCATCAGATATGACTGAGGTTCAGAGTTTTCAGCAAACCAAGACATGCTAACTAGGTCTACATTTGACCAACAGTGGGGGAGGCAGGACATGTGGTGGTGCGCCTACCTCTTGCATTAACATCCTCCTCATCTTAAATAGTTCATAATTTGTCACATTATAATGATGTCTTGGGAACGTGGTGGCGCTGAGGGTTAAACCGCAGAAGCCTCTGTGCTGTGAGGTCAGAAGATCAGCAGTTGGAAGATCGAAACCACGCGACGGAGTGAGCTCCCACTGCTTGTCCCAGCTCCTGCCAGCCTAGCTGTTCGAAAGCATGTAAAAATGCGAGTAGATAAATAGGTACCACCTCGGTGGGAAGGTAACGGCGTTCCATGTCTAGTCACGCTGGCCACGTGACCACGGAGGATTGTCTACGGACAAACGATAGCTCTACGGCTTTGAGATGGGGATGAGCACCGCCGCCTAGAGTCGGACACGATGGGACAAAATGTCAAGGGAAACCTTTACCTAATGATGTCTTAGATCACACTTTGTCAAGCTGCTGCTTTAATCTGCCTTGTGCAGTCCAGGGTACATTGATAAAAGGTTATTTAACCTTGGAACAGAATTTAGGGGTTTTTTTTTTTTGCAGCCATATGATTCAGTACTTAAGAAGCATCTACATAGCAAGTGGTATTGGTTTTTATGCTCATTTAAACTGTCACCAGGGAATCACCAAAAATCCTAGGACCTGTATCTTGGTGGGAAAGCTGAAAAGCTTATTACACCAGTTTGATTGCAGTTTAGATAGCTCTTTAGGGGAAAAACAGCATTTGCATTTTACAACAATATATAAATGAGTTGCAAAGGAACATGACATTTCTGACTGTGTAGTGTTCAGAATATGTATCCTACTTTCTGGTGCCTCTCTTCAAGTATAGGCATTCCATGTACTAGTTTCCGGTACTTCAGAAACCAGAGAAAGGCCTGTAATGTGGCCTTAAATAATGACACACACACAAAGAAGTAATGGTGAAATTTAGTGGGCTAGCATCAAAAGTAAATTTGACTTTAAAATTCACCGTAGAAGATTGATTGCCTCCCTTTTATCATGTTCACTGCTGCAAGTATTTGTGTAGTAGCGTTAAGCATCTGCTTGTCTGTCGCAAGCAGATGCTGTAAGTACGATTTGACCTTTTC
Organism: Pogona vitticeps; assembly: GCF_051106095.1. Lineage (NCBI taxonomy): Eukaryota > Metazoa > Chordata > Lepidosauria > Squamata > Agamidae > Pogona > Pogona vitticeps. Next base: position 10,908,319 of record NC_135792.1, on the reverse strand, counting down.
TGTTTTGGAAAATTGCTTGAATGTTTAATGTTAAAATATTAAGTTATCAGAAAGGCTCATCTCTTTGGGAGCAAAGAATGCTGATTTTTACATCATGCATGTTCACAAAGTACTGTAAGAAGCATGAATAACTTTGGAGGAGAACAAAGCAACTTGTGTTAATGTGGAGAAACTCTAGAAGTAAATAACAGCTGTTCAAGGAGACATCTCTTAAATATGTATTAATTAATTTGAAGTGCATTGCTTAAATATGCAAAGAGATTATCTAGTGTTAATTTACATTAAAACACTACAGCACTTGCCAGGTTCATTATAGTATCCTAAGCTAACACCCCAGCCTACACAACACAATTTTTTTCTGTGTTGATTGCTTTCGATTTGCCCTTTTAAAAATGTCATATAGCTGCCTTTTGCCTAGTAGAATCTATCCTTCCTCTCACATTTCAGTTTTGCACTGGGCCTGCATATTTCTGTCATGTAACATGCGGTATTAGGAGGAATACCAGGTAAAAGGGACATTAGGCAATCATGGTTGAATCGTGAAGGGATTGCAATGTTATTGAATCTTTTAGTCAGAGTGGGGCTTCTAGGGCCAGGTGTTTAAATGTTCCTTCTAACTGTAAGATAGCTTGCAAAAGGCTGTTGTTAACAGGTACAGTGGTGCCTCGCTTTATGATTGCTCCATTTAATGACAAAACCGCATTACGACAAACTTTTTGATGTCGCTTTTGCAATTGCTTTACGATGTTTCCTATGGGGGAAATTGGCTTTGCGATGATCAGTTCCCTGCTTCAGGAACAGATTCTTTGCAAAACGATGATTTTCGGACAGCTGATCGGCGGTTTCAAAATGGCTGCCGGGTAAACAAAATGGCCCTCGCTGTTTTCTGGGACAGTTTCCTTGCTGCACAGGCAGCGAAAATGGGCACCCTATGGAGGATCTTCGCTGGACGGTGAGTTTCCAGCCCTTCGGAACGCATTAAACGGGTTTTAATGCATTTCTATGGGCTTTTAAATTTCGCTTTACGACGTTTTCATTCTACAGCGATTTCGCTGGAACAAATTAACGTCGTAATGTGAGGCACCACTGTATATCAATATATCTGCTACAGTAGTTTGCCCTGCAGTGATAATGTTGGGTATAATTGCATGTGAATCAAAAACAGAAGCAAATGAAAATACTTCTTCATATATCCACCATTAATATCTAAAATGTTTAGAAAAAATGCTTTTTTAAATTTTTTATGTGATATTCCCAAGTGATAGCAAATATAACAAAAGCAAACAAAATAAAACTCGTGGCATCTTTAAAAAGTAACAGATTAATTCATCTTGGATTATAATCTGTTTCTTTAGGCACATGTGTCAGATTATCTTTATGCTACTTTATTATATTTATTTTATAGCTGGAGCCATATTTAATATTTGGAGCAGACGTACTGAAATTGATGGGACGAATTAGTCATAAGTAACATAATTCCTGTTGATTGTAACTGGTCATACTTTGCAATTGGTATATTCTGCTCTCCGCAGGATAGCTAAATCTGGAGTCGGTCTTTTTGGTTTTGAAATGTTTTATCTGTTCAGTTAATCAGCATCTGTAACACTACAGCTTCCTTATATTGGGGAAGTACTATTCTATCTGTAGGATGCTAGTATTTGTGATGGTAGCATATTCAGTATGATTTCTTTTCAGTCACATTATGATTATTCTGTGTCTGCACTAAAATATTAACTTTTCCTCTTATTATTCGTTATCTTTTCAGCTAGGAAGAGAAAATGTTTGTCCTGTGGGCTGCATAGTATTTTCCCTTAATTTCCAGCTACCGCATGCTTTGGATTGCCCATATGGGCTCACTCCTTCCTTTCCCCACAAATGCCATCTCTCCTATGCCCTAACTTTACAGATTTCAGATCTGTAGGATATTTAGTCTTGCTAAACAGAAGGACTATAGAAAAGAAGGGACTGCATAGAAACTACAAGTTTGGTAGAAACTACAAGTCTGGTCACCGTATGCATTTTGAATGGTTTATCCAAGGATAAAGGAGTACCGATCTCCTTGAGGGAAAATTAATTCTTAAGTTTACAGAGTGCTTGGGCTGTAAATAGCCATAAAAATGACAATTTGGTAGGTCATATTTATTTTTAAGTAGGTCAGAGGACATTAGCATGTTCAGCTACATAAATCTGCCAGGTACGGTACAGAAATTCTCATGCCTCCAAATTGCAAGCAAGGCTTTGCTTCTGAGCCAAGAGACAACTCAAGAATTGTTGACTGAAATAGGCAGAAAGTTCAAAGATGTCTGCACAACTTTTTTGTCTTCTACGAAAAACGAAGTCACGCCAGACATGAAAGCCGCCACCATGTGTGTGTGTGTTTTTATAACTTTTTATACTTACAATGACTATTATTATTATTATTATTATTATTATTATTATTATTATTATTATTATTATTATTATTATTATTATTATTATTATCATCATCATCATCATCATCATCATCATCATCATCATCATCATCATCATCATCATCATCATCATCATCACCTTAAAATGGCAGAGCTGAAATGGACTCTATGGATCATTCAGCCCAGTCCCTTATCAAGGAGGCACAGTGGGGGAATTGAACTCACAACTGCTGGCTCAGCAGCCATAGACCTAAACCACTGAGCTATCCAGCAGTTTTACATGTATCCATTTTATGTGGGCATTGTTTTGAATGGATGAACCTCTTTGTGGTTGGCTGTCAGTCACAGTGAAAAATCACGTTTCTTTTGGCATAGCAAGAGCAACTTATTGCTTGGGTGCTTGGAAATGAAATGCTATCTAATACGGAAGGATGGTTATTAGTGGCAGTTTTATGGCATTAGAAAAGAGTGTGACAATTAAGCCCAAGAAACTCTGCATCACTTTGCTTGTTGTTTTGTATATTATTTTCGGGCTTTGAGCTACTTTCTTTTCGCCTTCCTCTCTGTTGCCGTTCTGTCCTATCCCACCTTCATTCAAGATCAGACTTGAATAAATTTTCTGTATTACTTGTGTATCATGCTTAAGCTCACAACAACCCTGTGATCTAATAGGTCATGAACCAACTGAAGCATTCAGAAAATAACTGTGATAAAGTTTTACATCACCAAAATGTAGGTGATGAGATTGTCTGTTATGCTTATCCTGCTGCCAGTTTTATGTGCATGCACAGGAAAAATGAGCCTTTCATGAAGAAGGCTAGGAACATTGGCATGTTACCTATCCATGTAGCAGGGAGTTTTTAAGAGGAAGGTGTGCTAAGATGCAAAACAGCTGTTTTCCCTCTCAGGACACATTCCCAGATAGGACTTCCTTGTGGTATGTAAGGAATGGTTATAGTTAAAGAGGGTTCAGAGGCAAGTAAGACATTGATAGGATGAAGGCTAAAGTTGTTGTTGTTTTAAGTAACTGCCAGATAAGATTAGATTCAGGTCTGGAGGGCTATTTAGACATTAAAGTAGCAATTACTATAGAACAATTAAACTCCTTAATATTTGTCCATATTTATTAGAATTGGAGCCACGTGGACTGAGGTATGAGTTGACTCTACCATAGTTGGGGTTTTTCCAAGTCTGTTGATTATTGATGGAACTAATGGACTGTTGACGAGGATTAGAGTAAGGTTCATGTGCATTGGATGGGGTATGTCTCCACTCATACCCTTCTATAGAAATGCCTCAAAAACAATAGTGGATCATTTTGGTGGATCCATGTGCCCCGTGGGCTGCCAAAAAGCAAATAAATGAAACTCACTCCTAGTTTTGAAAAATGAGGCCTCCCTGAGTGTAAACTAGTGCAGGGAGAGGCCTGTAGACCATCCAAATGGATTCTCTTGGAGCCAACTTCACCTTTTTTGTCAAGACCAAAGGGGCCTGGGAGGTAGCTGAGACTCACAAAAAAAACTGTTGGGGTGGAGAAGAGACAAAGATGGCATGAATTGCATTTGTATGACTTTCCCAGCCTCAGCAGTATAGAATATCCATTTACTAGATTAGCCAATGAATTATATTTGACTTCCTCTCATTGGCACAATAGGATTGCTCCCCCCCCCAGCCTTTAATTTAACTTGCAATGTGAAGAGGAAAGAGGCAGCCCCCCCCCTCCACCCTCCACATATGCCTTGACATCTATCTTCTTTAATCTACCATATAGAACCTGATGGATGTCCTAGGTAAATCAAACATTTTCTGTCTGCCAAAAGGGGTTTGCAAAAGCTTATTTTGCGCCATTACCATCTTTTCTGTTTCCAGCAGTAAATCAAAAAAGTATCAATCCATTCATCCACTTTAAAAGTAACGCCTCACGTTTGTGTAATTACCCTGGCCCATTGGAGATCTCCCTACACAGTAAATCTGTTCATTTAAAAGGTTTCACTTTAAGTACAGCAGTGACATAAATTGGTGGAGAGCAAATTTATTTATTGAATAGGTTTATTCTGTTAACTATCCTGATAACTGTTAAGACTTCTTCTGTTTCATGTGGCAGGGCTCTTGCTAATGTCTCTGATTTATTTCTGCAGAGAATATTTATGTAGGAAGGGCTAACTCCACGCAAGACTGGTGGAAATTGGTATATGGGTATGATTTATTCTCATTACTAGCATATACTTAACTGGTGTTCAGGGGACTTCCATTGTCTCTGCAGCAGGCCCCTGAGAAATCTTGTTAAGTAGCTTAACAAGCGCACAAGGAAAGCTAGGGGTAATATAAGCACGAGACTGTGTCCACTTACGGCCAAATCTTAATTGAAGCTTTGCCCTCTATCAGGAATATGGAGATTTATGCAGGGGACTCCTAGCAGCCACTCTTTAAGATCCCTCTCTTCCTTGGTAACTTCTCTGTTACCAATCCTGAACTGCAAAAGGCATATTTGATAACTACAGAGCAGAGTGTGGAAGAGCCTCTTTGTGAAGAGACAACGTCCCGTTTTCTTGTTTCTTGCTAGCAGCTCCTTTCTTTGGTCCCATACAAGATGACTCGATGCAGAAGCTGGCTACACCAGATGGCAAGCGGCTTCTGGTCCAGTCCATTTCAATCCTAAGGAACACTTTTAAGAAATGATTGTGAAGCTGGCAGAGCAGAGCTGCACAAGTCTGTTGGAAGAATTGATTGGGGAAAAAAATGTTTATCGATTTAAAGTGTTTTTATACCTCTCTTAAAATGTTTCTGAAATGGCAGGTTGTTATTTGTGTCAGCGGAAGGGAAAAACTACATGGCCTTTCTCCTTTTTTGTAGGTCTTTGTGGAATCCACACAATGTGCCTTTGAGCTATTAGCCTATTTAAAAAAAAAACGTAGCCAGTTGAATGTTCAGAGAAATCAATTAATTAATTAATCTAAATCTGCACGAGTTTTCATCTAAGAAAATGGAAGAAAAAAAGCACACTATACAATGATGCACAGGTGCCACATCAAACGTTATTTTAGAAGAAGCACTCCCTTTTCCCAAACACACAGGAGCAAATGCCTCTTTTAAACTGGTTAACACTATCTGCAGTGTTTATAAACAGCTGTAAACAGAAATAATTTGTTAACAGTCTGCCTGATTAATTGGAAACACATTTAACAAAGTAAATATTGCAGAACACGAACTGTTCTTTTCTTATACCACCGTATTGTATTCAGGGAGAAAACTTTAACTGGGAAAGGAGGCACCAGAGTGGCTCACAAGATACTGAATAACAGTAACAATTCAAAGACAACTTGAACAATCACGTCAATAAATACATAATAAAACATCAAGCAATGGCCAGAATTCTATTGCCAGTGTACACTTGTGTAAGGGAAATCATGCATAGCTTGGAAGCAAATTGGTCATGAGTGGATTTGCTGTCAAGATATGCAATTTCCATTATGCAAGTGTGAATCGGAATTCTGACCATAACAGTATGGAATAAAATACACATATTTTAATACTTTTACTAATATTTCTATTAGATTTTTACCTCACCCCCCTAGACAAAGTCTACTTGGGGCAGCTTACATACATGATAAAAACAACACAATAACAAATATCATAAAACATTTAAAACATCAGATTAAATTCTCTACTAAACAGAAGAGAAAGTAAATCATAACGGAGCTATTCAGCTCTTCAAAAAACCTCCGGTCTATGGATGAGGAATATTGTGCTTCTGTATCCATGATTAAAAATGCCAAGAAATGGCTTTATGTTGCTGCACATTATTGTGCACGCGCTGCCATTTTTTTTGTTTGGCCTGCCTCCATTTTTAGAATTGCACTGTAGAAGGTAAATTTGCTCTGCCAGCACAAGATCACTACTGCACTCTCATGCAGGAATAATTGGGAGACAAGGCCCGGTAGCTCAACATTCCCCATCAAGACAATCTGGGGCTCTCCATAACTAGTCTACAAACCTATACAGTATAAGGTAGGCACATCTCTTACTTGTGGCAGTCTTCTGTCAAGCACTCAGCTCTGTGTCAGACCTTGCTTTGTGGAAATAAAGAAATCTAGTGCTTTAAGCCCTAAATTTGCTCCCGGCTTGTATTCCGTAAGTTATATGCAGGTGTTCAAAGCAGGTTTAATATGCAAACACGAGCAGGAGTGAGTTCTAGCTCTCCCCACTGCTTGCTGTTGTTCCCATGGGAGACAATGCATGTGAAGAGGAAATTTTACATGTGGAGATGCTCTCCATGATCAAGAACTCTGCTTTGCAGGGTTTCTAATTACATGGAGAGCGCTTCATAGACTGTGAAACACAGGTCTCTCTTTGCATTTGATGATGGCCAACTGTGTGCCAGCAGTGCGCTCAAAGTGAGATGCCCATTCTGTCTTGTGTTACCCATGTGGTGGTCCATTTGTTTCGGCAGGTCCTTGTGATGTTGCAGTTAAGAAGTGGCAGGTATGCTCCAGCTTCAGAGTGATTTGCACTTAGTGAGTATTGGCACTTAGACAGTGCAGCCTTTATTTTAGATAATTTCATTGGTGATGAAATTAGCAGGGGTTCCTGTGCTCTGTGCTGGAGCTTATGTGGGGTCTTGAGATCTGAACGGGCCATGGTCTAACCCTCCATAGCCCATAGGAGCTGGAGACTGAGATACAGAGCATAGTCAATCTAGCATTGTAATGCAGTTTCCTGGAGACTGAGAGTGTAAAAGTTACCGTATTTTTCGCTCCATAAAACGCACCTTTCCATAAGACGCACCAATTTTTTAGGAGAAGAAAACAGGAAAATATAATCTGTTTTCTTCCCTCCATAAGACACACAGACTTTCCACCCCCCTGTTTTGTGGGGAAAAAGTGCGTCTTATGGTGCGAAAAATACGGTACTTCTTTTGAATAAGTCTGACAAACCCTCAACCAACCATAAGCAGTGGACTAAGTGTTGACTCGAATAAAGCCACACTTGTATTAAAAAAAAAACAAGAACCAGTTGGCGAACCTAAGATATACCAATGAAAGCCCAGTACAGGTGAGCAGAAGTAATAATGTTGTAGCATGCCTCTCTCTGATTACATAATTAAGTACGTAAAGGGGAGAAACAATTAAAGCAATAGTTTTCACAAAATGAGGAATTAAAAAGACTGTTTGCCACTCTCCCATAAACCATCCCACCCCTCCCTTTAAATCCTATTTGTAATTCTCAAGGGTGTCACTTTTAAAGCAGACAGGCCCAGCTGGTGGGAGCTTACAAGTAAACGGCTGCATTTTTTAGCAGCTCCAATATTATTTTTAGAAAACATATTTTAGCTTTCCAATAAATGAAGATTGAAAGGCAGTGTCTTAGTAAAAATGGGAATGGATGAACAACACCGAAGAAATTAATGAGTGAGCTCAAAATAATGTGCTTGGGGACAGGAGACGGGCTGCGGTCTTTTATAGCTCCCTTGCCTTCACAAACATCTTGCCCACCCTTTTTGGCTTTACATTTCTCCTTTACGTCCCCCTCACCCCCAATCTTATGCCATTGATCTCTGAAGGTGCCCAGTGTGGTGGACTGGACTCAAGCCATCTGGGTTTGAATTCTCACTTGGCCGTGGAAACTCACTGGGCTGTGTGGCACTGGAAATCCATTTCTCTAATGCCCCGCTTTTCTTGAAACTTCTATTAGGGTCACTATAAGTCAGTTTCAGCTCGATTGCATGTAAGAGCAACAAGCCTGAAGAACTCGAGGGAACATAAACGGTTCTCTTTTCTTTAACTTCGTAGTGAACCAATAAAGGGTCAAGCTTAAACCAGTCTCTTGAAAGCAAAAACAATTGCTTTAAACACCTCCAATCAACAAAAAACCAGCAGCCTGAAACCTAGAACCCAAACCAAAGTTATTGTGGCACCTTTAAGACCAACAAATCTTTATCAGCGTGAGTTTGCATGGATTGCAATCCTCAAACCTCAGGGTTGTAATCCATGAAAGAAAGCTCACATGGAAAATTCGGTTTGTTAAGTTTTAAAGGTCTTTCAGTGCATATTGCTTTTTGAATACAACAAACTAAGGGCCCTCCCAGACAAGCCGTATGGCTAAGGTTGATATGGGTTGGAACGGTGGTCTCTTTCCCCATTGATCCAGATTGGCTCACTCTAAGCTTCTTTCCCTTCAATAATAATCTAAATTGAGTTTCCAAATCATAACACATTCACTTCTTTCTTCTCTCTTCCTCATCCAACCTCTCCTCACTTCCCTCTCCTGTCCTTCCCACTTTCTGCCCTGTTTCTACCCTCTGTCTATTTCCCTCTCTTAATGCTGCCTGATTTGGCAGTGGAGGTTTCCATTTTGTGCAGAAGGGAGTGTGGGATTCTTCCGAACATGGGGAAAAATCTGCAGAGTTTGAAGCAGGGGTCTCAAACTGTGGCCCTCCAGATGTTCTTAGCCTACAGCTCCCAGAAGCCTTCAGCACCATCTCTGCTGGCCAGGATTTCTGGGAGTTGAAGTCCAAGAACATCTGGAGGGCCACAGTTTGAGACCCCTGGAACTTAAAGCCATTCACTCTTTTCTTCTTCTTCATAAAATGAAGGCACAAGGCAGCTGTAATGGGGAGAAAAGCCCTTCTCATCACTCTTTGGAGAGGCAGCCCCACTCTGTATAGGGGAGAACACTCCCGGAGCTACTTCTGCGCACCCGCGTAGGACCCATGCTTGTTCAAAACAAAGGACCAGATGGGGATAACAGATCTGGAAGCACCTGGGGTGCAAAAACAAACAAAAAACTGTTGCCAGGTGAGGGAAGATAATCCTAAAATAAAATGGAAGTAGGATGGTTTTATTTGAGATGTCTGTAACATCATCTGGATCTGTTACATTAATCCAAATCATTGGAGTCTGGAACCACCTATTTACCAGGAGCAAATGGGACATGTGGCTAGGCTATTACAACATGGCAAACTCTCCAAAAATTAGCAAGTGGTTTCCGAATACTTAATAATCTTCCCAATGCCAATATTGGCATTGGTTCCAGAGTGCCATTTCAGAATTACTTTCCCTCACTTGGGAGCTAGTTTCATTGGTTGCTTGCTTGTGAATTGGCTCTCTAGCAGCTTATGGATAAATATTTATTGCATGCCATATTGCTGCATACCACAAAGCAATATATTGGACATTTATACGTATTGTGATCCCAACTATATATAAAAAGGAGATTCTAGGATGAAATGCTACTCTGTACAGAAAAGTCCTGCGCCCACAGAAAGCTAGTAACTCCTGGAAGAAAAAAAAGCCTCTAGCTTGATCATGACATGTTAGGCTTTTTTTTTTCTTAATGTGCAGAGATAGATATATTGATCTATACATAAATGAGACTCCACCTCTAGTCTGAAGCTGAATCACTGGGACATATATTTATCCTCTCAATAAAAACTAGGCTTCTAGCAAGTCACTTCTTTCAAAATTATGGCCCCTCTCATCTGCAGTATGGGAACAATAATACATTTATATTGCCATTCTACAGATTGCCATGATGTGATGACAATGAAATGCTAAAAATACTATCATTCTATTTTTTTAAGGATCCATATGCTAATATAATATATGTAAAATGTTTTGACGATCTAAGCATGCTGTATATCACGAAACAATGCCATGTAAACCAGTAAATTGTTTCTTCCTGTTTACCCTTTCTGGTAACATACATTGCTTCATATGTAGATGTGCTTTTCAACTAAAGCTGTTTTCCACAGAATTTAAGACTTGGGAGGGCGACACAGAATACAACCTGCCTGAGATTTCATGAGCTATAGCACACCCTAGTGATATCTAGAAATTGCAAAATAGAGTGAGGTATTTCAGGTATCTCTCACAAATGTGCATGTTAACTTGCTGTTTTGAGCTGGCACAATTCCTCTGGGTATATATTGGATTTTCTTTTTTTTTTCCAAAAAAAGAAATGCAGTAAGAGCTGTAAGAATTCAGTCAACACAACTGCATGTTTATCATTTGAAACTGCAAGGAGAGAGGAATCCAAAATGTTAATCTACAGGGACACTTGTTCCAGAACAGACCTCAAAGATCAAATAATATTTACAGTTACTAAAGCAATGTTAAATTCTAGGAGGTTCCATTTTAGCACAGATTATTTAGGAGTCTTTTCAAGGTACTGTAGTTATATGGAAAACCCAATAACAGCTTGCTGTCCGTCCAATGGATTTCAATGAGGGAAAAAACAAAAAATCACCAAAAATTAACGATACTCAGAAGAAAGTCAAACTAAGTGTGCATAGATTTCACAAGGTGGACTAACTATTCCAACCATTCAAAACATGTTCCAAACATTGTAAGACACTTACAAATGAGCAAACATGGACATCGTTAAGTGAAACTCCTCCATAGAGAACATCGTTAAACGATGCTGAAAATTCCTCAAAGAAACCCATCGCAAAGCGAATACATCGTTAAACGAAGCAATCGCTAAGCGAGGCACCACTGTATTTTCCATCTTACTCATGAGAGAAACTAACTGTAATAGCAGTTATCTTTTTTGTGTGTGTAGTTTTTCTTATTACACTTTGGGTTTTGATTTATCATTCCTGGAGAGTCTCAACTATGCAGAACGTCCAGCTGTGTCCAATCATCTCTGGGTTGAAGTGTTCATGTTCGCTTCTCAACCTAGACTTAAGGGGACTTAAACTCACCCACCCCATCCTAGTGTCTCTGAGTTCCAAGTTACTTTACTTCCTAGGATTGCTAGTAGCCATGTTGGTTGGGGGATTATGGAATCTGTAGCAAAGAAAGAAAGCAATGTTGCCAAATTCTGATAATTCATTCTATGGAAAGATCCTTGGGAATTGTAGAGACAAGGTGTAAAGGGTAGCAGGATTCCCATGACATTGCTGAACTGCAGTTCTTTAATTCACCAGGGGAAGCCAGGGCAGTTCTATAGCTTTTCAACTGCAGTGTGTAGACATGCATCTGTGAATATGTTTCTGTGTTCTCTTGGACTAAATATTTGAGAAAGGTCATTTCAGCAGCGGTAGAGAATGCATGGCCCTTGAGATAGTGTCCAGCCAGTATAGCTGAATGTGAAGGATGCTGGGAGCAGTCATCTAATGATAGGGAGAGAGACCCATATTACATTATTCTTGCTTAAAAGCAAGCTTTCTTTCCCTACTGAGTTGTAGGTCTCTTGCACAGCTGCATTCCTGACTCCCATCAATTTCTGGCTTCTGTGTCTAGTCTTTTCTCTGATGCTCCAGTCTTCAATTTCTTTCTGTAGCTACTTATTTATTAACAGTATTTCATACATGCTTGTCAGCCCACCCCAGATTCCAAAATGATGCGTACAAAATAGTCTTGCAACATCTTAACGAAGACGGATCCAGCCTGACTTCTTGTACAACGGTGTTGCACAAGTGAGTTGCTGTTACTGAGACAGCTGTACCTTGTGTCCTCATCATCACAGCCTACATCATGGTAATGTGACATATAACAGGATGGTTGTTTCAAACCTAAAATCCCAAATCAGCTCACATTTGAGGGAACTGTCAGATAGCCTGACCCTGAGCTAAGTATTATGAGTTGACAATCATGTTAAATCATCTTAAGCTGGAAGAGTCTCTATAGGTCATCGAGTCTAGCCCTTGTCGAGGACGCACAGTGCAAAATCAACCCCTCAACTTCTGGCTCCATAGGCAGACACCTAAACCACTGAGCTATCTAGCAGGGCAATACATCTTTCTCTAAATTTATTTAATTGATTTTTATGCCGCTCATCTGGCTGCCAAGGCCACTCTGGGTGGTTTACAAAACAAGATAAGACAATAACATGAAAACAAGGATAATCAACAACAACCAAAGAAAATATAAAAAGTAGTAAATGAGTGCACTAAAAAACCGCATAATAAAAGCATAATAAAGTAAAATAAAAGCAGGTGGTGGGCTGGATGTTGCACAGGACAGACAGATAACAACAGACCAAGTCCCCGATGATGATCATAGAAAAGATTCATGGAAAAAGAACCTGGACAGGCTGAACTGAAGTTCTATCTAGTCCAGGGTTTGGTTTCTACAGTAGTTAATCAGAAAGCAAGGTATGAAACCAGAAAGTCTCTCCAGATTCCAAATGAATGGCATTTAGTGGAGTACTTCCTTCGAACATGGAGGATGTGGCCACTGTTGGTAATAACGATCGGCTTCTCCTCTGGGGCTTCCCTTTTTAAAGCCACTTAAGCCCGTAGCCATCACTATATTATGTGGCAGCAAATTGTTGAGTCAAACATGTGAAGAAATACTCTCCTTCATCTATGCTGACTATAATACCTCTGAATTTTGTTAGGTGGCTTCTAGGACCATGACAGAGGAGGAAAAATGTTTCTCTAGCTGGTATTTTCCATACCATCCATAATTTTACAAACTTCCATCTCATCCTCAGTCACTTTTTTTTGGCCTAAACTTAAAAGCTCTATGTTGTCTCTCCCATATATAATGCTTTTGCCACCTGTTCATAATTGCCCTTTTCTGCACTTGTCTAGCTTTACAATTTCCATTGTAGAAACTACAGCAGCAATGGTGTAGCTGGCACGCAGAGCCCTCTTTGTGGGCATACGAGCCATAAGTCGCTGGATCGTGACCCCCAGCAGCCAAACCTGAGGAGGAGGCTGCATCTGCACTGCTAGCACCCCGACAGGTGGCAGGCCAGGATCCGGAGCAGCTGACACTGGGGGGGCCAGCTGAGCTATAGGCCATGGTGGAGTTGGGGACGACTGGAGACGGATCTGGAGTGGCGTCTGGAGGCACCTCCGTACCTGGGATTCCCCCTTCCGCCACCACTGCCACTGCTGGGTTGTTTTTTTCCCCCCATTTTGGGCACTCGGGCTCAAAAATGTTCGCCATCACTGACCTAAAACCTATAGCTTAGTGTGCAACAGAAATGTAAAACTTCATTGAATTCATCCTTGAAGGCAAGAAGAGTCTCATTCCCCCTACCTGTCGAGAGCAGATTTCCTGCTGATCTCAAATCATCCTCACAATTGCAAGGATAGGCTTTTTGCATATCCTTCCCCATCAGTGGCATGGTTTCATTGCACAAAACTGTGAGGACTGCTCCTTAGCTTTCAGGAAATTTGACAACTGATAGCAGATAGGTTGTTAGGATGAGGTCAGTTTCTTGTTACTTGTGCATACTTTTCTTAAATACAGCAACCTTAGACTAAGAAAACAGAATCCCGTCGACTCCTTTTTGACAGGAGAAAAGGAATCTTATCCAGCTCTCAAATTGCTTGTTAAGATGTGTTTCAGGTTCAGGCAGCTAAAACAAATGAGGATCAGGAATTTTGAGATTATTCTTCACCTCCTTGGTATGCATATGTTTTATTTGCATAAAGCCCAGGTTCATCCTTTTTGGTGTATTCATTTAAAGTATCCCAAGATTAAAACCCTGAGGTTAAGTGGACACATGGCCTAATTCAGTATAAAACAGCTTCCTATGTTCTGGAAATCTACTTGATAGTCCCTTAGATCAGAGGTCCCCAACCCCTGGTCTGTGGCCCGGTGCTGGTCTGTGGCCTGAGCCGGACAGACCTCCCCTGCCCCCCCATACGCACTCACCGCCGCACACCTGATTTGCACGCCGCACCACCGTTTATGCATGCACATTGGCATGTGAGCACTGTGTGTCGTTTGCGCATGCGCACAAGCGCATGTCCCTACACAAGCACTGTGCCACTGTTTGTGCACGCGCACGCCTGTGTTCGCGCGGCAGGTGCCCCGCCTTCCCCAGCCAGACTGCAGGGTGAAAAAGGTTGGGGACCCCTGCCTTAGATAATAGAAATGTGTGGCAGCAATGTTCACCCTTATGCAGTGTGGGTGGTGGTGGCGGCCTTTTAGTTCATTAAGTTACATTTAGTTGCAGAATTCACACAAAACTAGGCCTGTCAAGTAGGCATCCAATGACATTCTCATCTGAAAAGTTGTATGCATCATCTCCAAATTTCAGCCATTTACTAGAATGTATTTGTTGTTCTTTTAACAGGGAAAAATACTGGGATGATAATTACCACAACAAATCTGTTGCTTTTGCCCTTAGGGTACTTATTTTTCCCAGCCAATATAATGTATTGACACATACACAAAAAAATCTCACGCTGTGTTTTGGCAAACTGTCATACTGAAAAAGAGACATGCCATATCTTTGTTTTGTCAACAGTTTGTCAACCATTGGTCAGAGAATGGGGAATTTTGAATCCTCAGTGCATTGTGGAAATATAAGATGACATGGTGCCCTAATCCCAACCCTCATCACATTGCTAAATCCTCCTGATAACTGTCAGGCATGTAGGAATTTTGGGCAGGGGAAAACCCCAGAATTCATTTGATGCAAGGTTTAGTTCTTTTATATAATCTTGGTTCATTAATCACATGTGTTGTTAGGCTCATTGAAGGCCTGCAAATGTTACATCAGATGGCATTGCACTAAATGAAATGTAGAACAGTAGACCAGAATTTAAAATTTATTCTCGGCCTTGTATCGTAAGACACTAACAATCTCTCCTCCTCCTCATAAATGCCAGTTTATATCAATAAAATTGGAAACAGCTTTGTGTGTTTATGCAAATAAAGTTTGCCATTATATAGGGCCTTTCCTTAAATGCCATGCAAATTTCCAGCCAGGAGCATGCATGCGCACACACGCACACTTTTGCAGCAGAGGGAGAGCTTTGGCCCAAATGAAACAAACAGAATTGCTCCTAAGAAGGTTTTCACATTCATTTCAAATCCGCAGAACAATATTTCATCCGTCCTTAATTATCTCCCCAACGGTAAGAGAAGCGTTGCACAGTCCTTTTGTTCTCCTGATTTTGCATGCGGTGTGATTAGGTAATAAGATTTTTTTTTTCCTCCCTCAATGTTTATTTTATTTTATTTTATTTTGCCGGTAGTCGACCAGTTCTTACCCATGTGGGGTTTGCGCTCATTGTTCAAAGGGGAGAGAAACAAGCAAGAGAAACACGAGTCCTGCCAAATTTCACGACATGCGAACGTCCTCTGAGGTGTGCGACGATGGCGCATGCTTTTCATTACAATCCCCTCCTGCGCTCCGCTTTGCTACCGGAACGGTAACCCCATTGTCTTGGCTGCATTATTTTGAAGCAGCTTTTCTTTCCCACTGTTTGGGCCCTGTAATCCTTTCGGGTTGCAGCCGTCGTGAGAATCTTGGCTTGAAAGGAATCACTTAGCGCTCACGGATGCTTCTCTTGAACCTGCTGGCAAAGAAGGAGGCTTTGACTAAAGTACCAGGCCTGTGATCCTACTGGTGGGGAGGGGGAGGGAAAAGAAATCTCTTTCTCTTTGGTGGAGTTTATAATTTGTTGCTTTCATGGTGCTCTGTTCTCAGTGCTTGTACTCCACGTTATCTTCTCTCCCCTGTGGATTTTCTACAAAGCATGATGGGAATGTTAGCTTGAGAAAGAAAAAAAATAATAATAATACGGGCTGTCAATGTTTGCCTAGTGCATATGCAAGACACATCACACAGCCACAAGCAAAGGGAGACATCTACTGTTTGATAGATAGTTTAAAAAGGTTATTTACTTATGCATATCCTTGCAGGGCTGCAGCCTTTAAACAAGCTGCTTTGCCAGCTTGTCCAGCACCAAGGACTAGACTGAAAATTTCACTGAAAGGATGAGTGGGTCTAAAAGTGTGCAAGTTTACAGGAAAGACAGTGGCTCTTCAGTGCCAGTTCTATGAGGAAAAGCGGAGTTGATTTTGCTTTGGCAAGGGGAGGTAGCCACAGGCAAGGGCTAGAGACAAGTTTTGTAGCTGACCTGCTAGCCTTCTGCATGCAGGGAGCACATGGACCATATGATTCCACTGTACACATGATTCAGCTCCTTTTATATAGTAGATACATCACAGGATTTTTACACAAGAGCAGATCTACTGTGAATGTGAATAGCAGACCACTGTGAAGAAATCCCAGGCTATTTCGCTGGAATAATCAGAGGAGTTGTTCAAAGAGGAGTAAAGAAAGATAGGGAGCAGTGAAACAGATGCATGCCTCTATGACAGATTCTTAAACAAGCAGACCTGTATTTTGACTGACATAATTTAATTTTAGCCTTTGATTTAGACTTGCTGAAAGCTTCATAGAGAAGGGGTGCCAGAGGCGACTAGTACAATTCAGCATACATAAACGAAAGAAAACATGTACAGTGGATCCTCTACTTAAGGAATTAATCCGTATTGGAACGGTGGCTGTAAGTCGAAAAGTCTGTAGGTCGAATCTCCATTGACCTACAATGCATTGAAAACTGATTAATCCCACAACTGGCAGTTTTTATTCTATTTTTGTTCCATTTTGGTTTTTTTCTGGTCTGTAGGTCGATTCTCCGGCTGCAAGTCGAATCTAAATTTTGCAGCCAGAGAAGTCTGTAACTCGAAAAGTCTGTAAGTCGAGCCGTCTGTAAGTCGAGGGTCCACTGTATGTGGGTACAGGAGGACGGAGCCCTGCCCTCCGCTGCCTGAGTCTATAGGCCCTCTCTACAGATGCTTCCCTAGGTAGAATTCTGGACGTTTCTGCCCAAAGATAAGACACCTATATTTCGCCTACCTAGAACAGAGCCTGTCTTCCAGGCTACCTGAAAAAGGGAAGTGTCCCTCAGTGCTTTCTGGGAGGTGTAGTTCTTTGAAGTTCCCTGTAATAAAGCCCTGTAGGTAGCAAGACTACATCACCCACAAAGGCTTAAGCCTCCGAAGAAGCACTTAGGTATAGGAAGTAAGCTCAAGACTTCCTGGAAGATAGGCCCTGTTCTGGATGAGTAAGTTCAGTGTGTGTCTGTGGGCAAGCGCGCGCGTGCACACACACAAACACACACCCTAGTGGAGAGCACCAACAGATGGAAGGATTGTGTCATTATACCCCCATGGCCTTTTTAGTGACACCCCACCTTCAGCTGTAGAGCCTGACAACAAAGCAGATTTCTGTTTGAACTGGGTCTGTCACTGTCATGTGTATTTTCTGAAGTGACCCTAGAAATTGCAGACTCAAAACTGCTTTTTAATCCAAAACTATGTCAGAGACAGTTCAGCGCAGAAATTTAATACAACCACCAGATGGAGCTATTTGTGTTACAGACGCTTCAAAGGCACCCTTGTTTTATTTACAGTAACCTTTAGCTGTCATCAATTTTGCTTTTAAAAATTCTTCTTTTCACTTTTTTTTCAGTCGCAGACCCCTATAAGTGTTTTTGAGACATTGGTCCTGTGCAATCAGGTGGAAGCACAGTTAAAATAGTGTTCAGCAAACCACTTAATAGGGCACTTTATGTCGCCCCAAATGAGGCCACGGAGCCCATTCCCACAGGCAACATCACGATGCATGTTTACTGAGAAATCAGACCCATTCATCCAAAGTCCCACTTGGCCCAGATCTTTCATCATAAGCTTCCTTCTTTTCTTTTCAAGAGGCATGCAATAGTGGGCTCTTATCCCTTTAATTAGCTGCTTCCTAGGCACTCTTAAGCTGGTGTTCTGAAATGCTCCCTTTCATTGGTCAATTCCTGTCCCCAGTTTCCTGTTTTTTGCCCAACGAATGGCTCATACACTTGAAAAATCCACTTACCATAAAGGGGACACTAGTAATTGAATGCTCTGCTGGCAAAGAACAGGAGTTAATAAAAAGGTTGATTCAGGAATAATCTAGATTTGAGTCAATAGGAAACTACTAATTAAAGCTCCTTGAGTCCCTTATCAGGAGAAAGGCGGTATGACCTACCCTATCCTGACTAATCACCCTTTCCTTTCAATAGGTTTGCTTTAAGCCCAAATCATAAGAGCCCAAGCATAAAAATAAATTATTTATTTAAATGTCACAACGGTTAAACTGCAGTCTTAAGCTCGAGGTTACATGAATTATAAATATCAACTTTCCCATGCCAGAACTAGCTCTCCCTGATACAAATTAATTATCTTGTACAGCCCACTCTAAAACCCAGACTTCTTTCCTTAGATACAATTTAACTCTTTCCATCCTCTTTAGTTCTTTTTATATCACCTTCTGGCAACTCTGGATTGGCTCTCCTTTTTGACTTTTTTCCAACCAATCTTTCTTTCTGTTGTTGCTGGGTAAAGTGGGTGATTAATGGGGGGAAGTATATGTGATGGAACAAATGGGTTCTGTCACGTGTCGTCGTTTAGTCGTGTCCAACTCTTCGTGACCCCATGGACCAGAGCACACCAGGCCCTCCTGTCTTCCACTGCCCCCTGGAGTTGTGTCAAATTCATGTTGGTCGCATCGATGACACTGTCCAACCATCTCATCCTCTGTCATCCCCTTCTCCTCCTGCCTTCACACTTTCCCAACATCAGGGTTTTTTCCAGGGAGTCTTCTCTTCTCATGAGATGGCCAGAGTACTGGAGCCTCAGCTTCAGGATCTGTCCTTCCAGTGAGCACTCAGGGTTGATTTCCTTTAGAATTGATAGGTTTGTTCTCCTTGCAGTCCAGGGGACTCTCAAGAGTCTCCTCCAGCACCACAATTCAAAGGCATCAATTCTTTAGCGGTCAGCTTTCTTTATGGTCCAGCTCTCACTTCCATACATCACGACAGGAAAAAACCATAGCTTTGACTATTCGTACTTCTGTCGGCAAGGTGATGTCTCTGCTTTTTAAGATGTTGTCAAGGTTTGTCATCACTTTCCTCCCAAGAAGCAGGCGTCTTTTAATTTCGTGGCTGCTGTCACCATCTGCAGTGATCATGGAGCCCAAGAAGGCAAAATCTGTCACATGTACCTCTACCCATTACTTGATCAAGAACTCTTTCACAATTCTCCACAGTGAGCAAAGTACCATATTTCTTTATACATCTTTACACATATTTAATATTCTTTAATGTTTAATTATTACATATTTGTAATTATACTTACCTATAATTACACAAGTAGCTGTGCTCCTGTAAAGGCAGAAGAAAATAGAGATTTAAATAAGGAAAACAAACAGGACATGCTGGAAATATGCCTCAGTTTCTGAGTAGCTTATTCAAAACTGATATTATTTCATGTCTCCTGCTTTCTTGAGCAGCGAGAAGCTTCAAAGGGAACCTTTTCCAAGGTCAGTTCCCTACAGATGATGCTCTTTTGTGTTATTTTTTGTAATACCTGTTCACTCCCAAACATACACGGTAAACATGACAGAATCTTAAAGCATCCGTTCTCCCATAGCAACCAACATGTTCTTGGAGTTTTCTCATTTCCTTCCTAGAAGCAAAAATGATTTTACTTTCCTCAGCTGTATTCCAGCTCAAGCACCTCTAATGCTTTTCTCTGACATCTCATCAAGCACGTGGCCTATGTGGAATGTCTATGATATACCCCCACTGGGAGACTCTCTTCAGTGAATATGAACCCAGAGGTCCCAGAAAGCAGACTGTTTCAGGAACTAGCAAAAGTACATTGCCCAGGAGGAACTGGGAATCTCATGAAGAACGGCTGAAGGTTGACCAGTCATGATGATCACCCTTGAATCAGAGAAGTCCAACATTGCAGAAAACTGGATTGACCCATATCAGCAAATGAAGATAGTTCTTTTAGAAAGTGAATGGTTTTTAGTAGCTCATTCAAGACCAAGATGCCTTTAAATACAGTACTTTGCATTAGAGCAAGGGTGACTTGCAAAAATACGCTGCTCCTGGGAAAATCTGCTTCTCTCCTAGTAGTCATGATTGCAGCTAAACTCCTAAAGAAGTCTGATGGGACCAGCAGACTATGTCATATTTCCTGCTGCTCAGAAAACCCTGGGGCTACACCTCTGCCCCCTTGATGTTTGGGTCAGGAGCGCCCATAATCTTTCCCCACTGGCTACACTAGCTAGGACTGATGGAAACTCTAGCCTAAATGAATAGATAAACTACATTTGAAGGGCCACAGTTGTCCACCCCTGAAAGAAGAGGTGGTGTCATCAAGGCATTGTTGAACAGGCAAGTGAGGGAGAAAGGGCAGAGTCATTTCAGGGAACTAGAGGGCTAAGTAGAGAAGGTGAGTGGAAGACAAATAGGGTAAGTAATGGAAGGAGCAGACTTTGAACATTAGAATGAGAACTCTAGACTGGATCAAAGAGTGGCGAAGATACCACCATATATATTCTCAAAGGCTTTCACAGCGGGGATCTGATGGTTGTAGTTTTTTTCAGTCTGTTTGGCCATGTTCTGGATGTTTTTCTTCCTAATCTTTTGCCAGCCACAAAGACTGGTGAAATGTTAGGAAGAAAACTCTCCCGAACACGGCCAAACACCCCGAAAAACCTACAGCAACGATACCACCATATGGTTGTGGTGGGTTTTTCGGGTTCTTTGGCTGTGTTCTGAGGACAGGAGTAGCATGCTTAAAGTAAATACTCAACTCCCAAACAAACTGCACCAGAGCACAGAGTGCTACTCCTGTCCTCTGAAGATGCCGGCCACGGAGACTGGCGATCCGTTAGGAAGAACATGGCCAAAGAGCCCGAAAAACCCACAACAACCATTAGATCCCGGCCTTGAAAGCCTTCGCGAATACATTGATACCACCATATGTTTTAAAGATGGGTGTCTTAGATTAACAGGATAGATGATTCTGGCAGCAGATATCAGATAAGAGAACTGAGAGGTGGAGGCGGGATTAGTAAACAGAGGTGGGCACTACTATATGAAACACCATGGGTAGGATTGTCCGCTTTTTTAAACTAGCTGTCTCTCCTGCATTTTTGAAAAACAGTACAGTTGTTTGCAGACAATAACAGGAGAATTATCTTTATCCCTTCTGTTCTGGAAAATACCAGGAGCTGACTTTTCACATCAGGCTGCTGTCAGAGGCATTAGAAATGTCAAGCCACGCCCTCAGCCCCAAAGCAGCTACCTGGCAATGGCAAATCTTGGACTTATAAGCAGTACGCGAGATGCCTAGATAGCACCCGGGTGAAATGTGACTTGCTGCTGATCTACAAAGGAGGTAATTAAGTTTTTGACATTTTGACTCCTCTTCACCCTGAGAGCCTTTCAAATCATCTTGCAAATATTAGAAACAAGAGATGCACTCTAAAAGACACAACACAAAAGGAAAAAGGGAGTGAGGAAGAAAAGCAAACTCAGATGTTTGATCCTTGGTTCTGAAATTCAGCAAATATATGAAATGGAAGGGCACCTTCCACTTGCTAGTTGAGGGAAGGGGAAGGTCCCATCTGGAGTTCCTTTGTATGCCAGTGGAAGGCTCTGAGGAGGACGGCTGGTCCAGTACCATCCCAGCTTGAGTGCTGTCATTTCCCATCGAGAGGAAGGAGAAACCCATAACTCCCCAGAAGAGGAAGTCCTGAACTGTATGGAGAGTGACCATGTGGAAAGTGGGAGAAATTTAGGATTCTGCATGAGGAAGCCGGGAGGAGAAGAAGGGAGGCAAGACCACAAAAACTATGGGATGAGAAGGAAGCCCGAGAGTGGGGGGAAAGAATAAGAGAGGAGTGAGCTAAGATAGGACTGTTTGAAACCCCCACAGTTAACCCATTCTGTGTTCAAGACTTGAACCCCTTCCACCCACCGTTGTGTGAGGAGCAGAAGTTGGATATCCTTGTTGATGTTAATACCTTCTTAGACTTACCAGAAATAAATGTTGATGTTTTGGATGCTACAAAACAGTCATGAATCCATTCTAAGAAAGTGTCAAACACCAAAGCCCTCTTAAAGCTGAGCAAACCCTTTACAGGGGCTCTGAGCCTTCATTCCGTTTTCCATTCCAAAAGTGATTTTTCTTAAAGTGCTAACAATATCCAGAGCGCAAGTCCATCTTTTGGTCTCCAAAGGGTGCAGCGTTTGCCATGCCAGCTAGGACTTATGGGAATGGAAGTCCAAAACATCTGGTGAACCAAAAGTCCTCCACACCTGCTTTTGCATAGAACTGCTTGTGGCTATTGCCCCCTGATCCCCCCACCCTTGTTGTTTGCCACGCACTTGACCGATTGCAGGAACTATGCACCATGTCATCTAGACTCTAGCCAACACAGAGTTACTTTTTGCAGTGTGGCAGGAAAAGCCCCATTTGACTGTTGACGTTTATCTGCTATGCATCTCTAAAAAGGATAGGGGAGGGAAACTGGGCTTTACACCTCAGGGAGCTTGGGGCCCCAACTCATAATAAGTGAGAAGTGAACAGGCAGTGTAATCCTAACTCAAGGGTGCACTTGATTTGGCGGGTCTGGAAAGGGCCAAAGCATCTTGTACAGGCAGAACTTCTTCCACGCCTTGTGCTGTTTGATCTCAGAACTCTGCCTCCAGAAGGATCTGCCAGCACAAATGCCACCCACACTGGCTGTGATCAGCCAGCAGGAGGAGGTGCCAAGCTACACCAGAGCTCAACCTCCTGCATCCCAGGAACACAGCCATAGATTTACTTTCTCGCAGGATTGGGAGAGCAGAGCATCAGCTGGCCTAATGTCATCTTAGCTTCAACTTGGCCCTCTTACCTAGTTACGATTGCACCCTCAATTTTATTACCCTGGGCCTTGCTCATTGTTTATTTGGTGTGCTTCTATGCCATTCTTTTAACTGATGCTTTATTATTATTATTATTATTATTATTATTATTATTATTATTATTATTATTATTATTATTATTATTATTATTATTATTATTATTATTATTATTATTATTAACAAAATTAAGATTATTCACTCCAACTGTAGTTTTACTTTCATTTTGCTAAACCACTACTGTACTGAAAGGTGTTATGATGGATCTTTAATAGGCTTGGGAATCAAAATAGCAAACCTAGCAGCAGCGGCCAGGAACTTTTGTGGTGCAAGCACCGCAGTGGCATTCAGATGTCACAGGAAAGGAAGTTTGCCTTCACACACCCCTTTCATTCCCAAGAAAGCTCCTGCACTTTTAAAGGCACAAATCCTTTAAAAGAGGGGGGGGGGGATGCTGGGCTCCGTCATTCTTTGCCCTGAGTCAGCAGTTCTTGGTGATGCTCTCCTGCTCTTCCTACAGCCAAGAGCCAGGAGGACCTATTTTCCCAAAGGGCTTTCTACAAGGAAGGGTATTAAAAGGCACAGGAGCCTCGGCAGACAAAAAGATGGCAAGGCGAAGAAAGGAAAGGAATCGGAGGAAAAGGGGGGGGGCGGGGAGATGCGGCGTCGGGGTCCTGCTCGCCTTTGGTGGAGACTTTCCAGCTTTGCGCACCGGAGCTTTCTCGCTCCGCGGCAGAAACGCGCGCCTGAAGCCAGAAAAGATCGGACCTGCGGAACATCTGTCTCAGCAAAGCAAGTGTTCAAAGGCAAGAAGAGGGGAAAAAATAAATAGCCTCCGGAGCTTCGTTTTTCAACGAGGGCGGGTGCTTCATGGGCCGTCCCGGGGCTTCGGGCAGGGCGCAGGCGGGCAGTCCGTCCCTCGGGGGGGGGGGGGGCGCCGGTTCCTGGGAAGTCCTCCACCCGGGAGGACAGCCTCCGCCGACCGGGACGCGCAGGAGGCCGGGCTCCGCCTCGGGCGCCGGGTGACGCGACTGGCGCCGTCGTCATCATCATCATCATCCCCGCCCCCGCGGCCGGGCCTTGCTCAGCTGTGTTGTAGGCGAGGAAGGCGCGCCCAGGTAGGGAGCCGGGCTGGTCCGGGCGGCGGAGAGAGGAGCGCCTTGCCAGGCGGGCCTTGGAGGGGGAAAGAGCCGGGCTCGCCCAAGGGTGCCGCCTCGGCCCGAGGGCCGGAGTAGCGAGACCGGCTTGCCAGCAGGGCGGGGATCGCGTCGGGGGGTGTCCCCGGTCGTGCCCTTGGCCCGGCTTTTGAGAGCAGGGAGAAGAAGAAGAGCCCGCGATCCGGAGCGGCCGAAGCATTGCGCGCACCCCCCCCAATGAAGCAGCTGGAGACGGGGGGGGGCGCTTGAGATTCAAACCAGTAGACCCGTTGGGGGATCCCCAGTGTGGTCTGGATCGTGGTGGGCTTGGGTCCCTAGTCAAGGTTCCCAGGAGACTTGAGTTCGAATCATCGCTTGGCCATTAAAAATAATAATAATAATAATAATAATAATAATCACTGGGGGTGGTTCTGGTAAAAAACACTTTATAAAATACCCCTCGTACCTTGAAAGCCCTGTTAGGGTTGGAAAAAGTTGGCGGCACAGTGGTAGGTGTCTGGCCCTTGGAGTGTCAGGGATCGCTGGCGCTTTGGGGGTTCAGAGAGGAGGTGAAGCTGAAGCAGCATCTGCTCAGGGCTGGAATCTTGACTTCCGTGTAAAGACCAAACAAACTTTGGGGGGGGGAACCAGAAGCGGCGGCTCTACTTGAGTATACCTGGGGGTGGGGCTTTTTCTGGAACAATCACAACTGTTTCTCTGACATCTGGAAAATGAAAAGTGAAACCCCAGACCAGGCAAGAAGCCCCGCAATGGCTTTATTTACAAGATGAGTTTGCATATCTTATCACAAAGCTGTTTGCAGGAAGAGCAATAGTTATTCTTTTTATTTTGAACACACAGAGAATCAGGACAATTTTTAAAAAAATGTATGTCCTATCCTAGAACCCTGATGGTGACCTTCAGACCATGGCTTGTTTTGAAGCAGAAGTTACATTTGGAGAACAGGTCTTAGAAGTTGCTTTCTGAGAGTTCTAATTGTAAGATTTGGCTCACATGATCTGTTTATTTTATTCTACTCCTGTCTGGCCCTTTATAAACTCTGAGAATGAGGAGCAGCAATGTGAAGACAACCTTAACACAATCAAGCCATAGTAAATATGCAATAGGCAGATGAAAGGTGTGTACCTTTTGGGATGTGAAGAACAGCTGTGGGAACATGGGTGGCAAGTTTTAACACTGTCCATACTAGAAACAATTTTTCCCTCCCTTCTTTTCAAAGATTTTTTTTAAAGCTGATCAAATGGAAACTTTGATGAACGTAAAACAACAGTTGGGTGAAAGATTTTTCTCTTTTGAGAGGCATGAAAAAGCTTTATAAGACAATATTTTTGTCACTTGAAATATTAAGAGCTGCATGGTGTGAACATCTGTAGGGAAGGCAGTCTACAGACCTGGGTAAAGGTTCCCCTTGACAATTTTTGTCCAGTCGTGTCTGACTCTAGGGGGTGGTGCTCATCCTTGTTTCCAAGCCATAGAGCCAACATTTGTCAGAAGACAGTCTTCCGTGGTCACATGGCCAGTGCGACTTAGACACGGAACGCTGTTACCTTCCCACCGAGGTGGTCCCTATTTATCTACTTGCATTTGCATCCTTTCGAACTGCTAGGTTGGCGGGAGCTGGGACAAGCGACGGGCGCTCACTCCGTCGCGTAGATTTGATCTTACAGCTGAAGATCTACAGACTTTACAGCACAGAGGCTTCTGTGGCTTAACCTGCAGTGCCATCACGTCCCTCGCCGCGCTCTACAGACCTAGAGAGTATTAATTCCCGTTTACACTGTACTATAATCAGTATCCAGATCCAATATATGTTTCTGCACCCAGTGGCTTATGGGTTGCAGTAGATGTTTTGCGCTTCTCTCTTTGTTGTTAGAGTATCTGCACAGTTTTGTTTGTACAAAACCATGCCTTTTCCCGTTCTAAAATTCATAAATATGACACATAGTACCATTTCATTGGCAAATGTAAGTTATGAATGCAATTATTTACATTGCTGAAGCCATAAATAAATTCAATTCTGATTTAAGAATTAGTATTGCATATACCTCCTTTAACCCTGAAATTTCTGCTTTTGCTTGGAAAAACAATTTTCTCATGTCTTCGGAATATCTAGACTTGTTACATTAGTTAATAATTATGTGCCATTAGGTCAGTTCTGACTTAGGGTGACCCTTTTTAGGATTTTCCAGGTGGAGGATATTCAGAAGCGCTTGACTCTTCCCTTCTTCTGGGGACTGTGCATCTTTCCTAAGTCTACACAGGCTGATTCTACTCCCAGGAGGCTCCATGAGGAATCAAACTCCCAACCTCTGGCTCTTCAGCCACAGATCTAAACCACTGAAATCTCCAGCCAGCTATTTGAGCATCTCTAGAGGGCCACTCAACGAAACAACACACTATTCATCTGCCTATTGTGTATTTATTGTGTTTCATTTTGTTACGGTTGTCTTCACATTGCTGAAATTTTATGAAGGGCAGGGTATGACTAAAATAAAACAAACAGATAATGTAACTTGATTGATACATTAGCATCCCAATGAAATTCTTTTCTACCTTAGAGTGGCCCGTGGGTCCCCTTTAAAATGCCAGTGGCTTTGAGAAGAATTTTTCATCAAGATCCTGCTAGGCAGAGGCTGGTACTCTATTGTGTCATGCAGTTGGCTCGGTGCATTCCCACAATCTGGTGACACAAGCATTCCCCAAACGACCTTGCACTGCTTGTGCAATAAGTCACACACCCCAGTTGTGCAGTCGGTGGCATACTTAAATAAGACTTAACCTGAAAATAAGCCCTAGTCTGATTTTTCAGGATGCTCGTAATATAAGCCCTACCCCCCAAATAAGCCCCAGGTAAGTGAAACCCTGCCCTCCACCCTTGTGCAACAACCAGAAGAAAATGACATGACTGTAATTGAATAAATGTAGATTGCTATACATGAAAAAATATATATAATTATCCCCAGAAAATAAGTCCTAATGCATTTTTGGAGGAAAAATTAATATAAGCCCCTGTCTTATTTTTGGGAAAACAGGGTAGATCTGATGGCATGGGAAAACACACCCTGGCCCTTGTCGTCTCAGTCAGATACAGGCAGCTGAGTTCCTTATCTCTCGCCCTGGTTCACAAGATGATTTTTGTGGTGATGTTGTGGTTAGTCTGTTGGATTATGTTCAGGGAGGCTTGGTTTCCAAAGCCCCACTTGGCCATCAACCTCCTCTTCCCTAATCTTTGGTCCAGCCCTGTCTTCCAACTGATTTATTTCTGAGGGTTGCTGTGGACGATAAAAAAATGGGGGAGAGAATTGTGTGCTTTAAATGGAGGCAGTCAATAGATGTAATAAATGTAGTTACATGACATCCCACCCCACCCCCATATTGCATTCATGGGGGGAAATGCAAGTTAAAGCACTTTTGTTGACTTTCTGTACATTTGCATGCAAGTTTGTGCACATGACAGCCACCCACCCTCTTTGTTCTAGGATTTTTATGTGTTGCGCCAACTTAATTTGTGGGCTATTAACTTTTTTTTTATTATCAGTGGTCACATTGGAGTTCTGTTGTGATGGGAGCGTGGAGAAGGGATTTCATAGGATTGAATGGCTCTTGGTACATTTAAAAAAAAAAAAACATTTATTTTCTCACATATAAAAGTTAGTCCCTCAAAGAGAAGCGTACAGCGGTGCCTCGCTTAACAACGTTAATTAGTTCCAGTGAAATCGCTGTAGAGCGAAAACATTGTAAAGCGAAATTTAAAAGCCCATTGAAATGCATTGAAAACCTTTCAGTGTGTTCCAGTGGGCTGAAAACTCACTGTCCAGCGAAGATCCTCCATGGGGGCAGCCATTTTCCATGCCTGTGCAGCGAGAAATCTGTCCCTAAGCACAGCGGGGGGCCATTTTCTTCAACTGGCAGCCATTTTGAAACCCGACAATCAGCTGTTTTTGATCATTGTAAAGTGAAAATCAGTTCCCGAAGCAGGGAACCGATCATCGCAACGTAGTTTTTGCCCACTGGAATCGTTTTGCGATTGCAAAAGCGATTGCAAAAGCGATCGCAAAAACCTCACCGTCAAGCGGATTCATCGTTAAACGGGGTAATCGTAAAGCAGGGCATGACTGTATAGCCTTTTCTTGCCCCAGTGCTAGCTGGGAGCTTTCTTTCTGAACAGGAACTAGGCCTAGGTAGGCCCCAAAGATCAGATCACACTCTCAGAGTGGAGAATTATGAGAATGGTAGCCCAAAAATGTCATTTGCATTGCATACATACAAAGCAGGGCTTGGTGGAGTTTCGTTTTTTGAAGTGTGATTGCTAGAATCTTTCGTCTGTGCATGAGAGACTCTGATGGACCATTTAAAAAGTGATTAGTCCATGCTAAGACATGCATGACCACAAGCGTGTGCTTGTGGGCATGAGCTGTTAAGGTACTCTGTGTGCTTAAACTTCTTTCAGGTGTGTCTTGGGCAAGATGCCTATAAATCTGAATGACGTGATGCAGCTGCTGTGCCATATATCGGAAGAGCGGAAGATGAAAGCGGCCATCAAGCATTCTGGGCGGGGGGCCCTTGTGGCTGGAGCCACGGCTTTCGTCGGAGGTTTGGTGGGAGGACCACCTGGTATAGCCGTAGGTAAGTGAACGTCTCCCATAAGAAAAAGAGTGTTTGTGTGACTGTGGTGCAGTACCAATAACAATGCTTCCTGCAGCACTTCAAAGCCTAAAAGCTGTTATGTCACATAAGGGTTCGCAGACTGCAAGACTTCGCCTCCGCAAGGTATTTGCTGAAGTTGGCTGCAATCCACAAAAGTTTATGTTCAGCAAAATTATTTTAAGGCAGTGCGAGATTTTATTTTGCTAGAGGAGAACCTCGGTCAAAGACACCCCCCCCCCCGCCCGCTTTCCCATTGTTATAGCATTATTGACTCACTGCCTGGGATCCTGCTGCATAGGGCAGCCGGCTTGCTAACTGGGGCTGGTTAAAGGGAACATTGGACTTCCCTGTTACAACAGCTCCACTGGCTGCCGATCCATTTCTGGACACAATTCAAAGTGCTGGTTTTAACCCATAAAGCCTTCGGCTTGGGTACAAGCTATTTAAAAGATAGCATCTCCCTCTATGAGCCTGTCCCATAATTAAGATAATCAGGAGAGAGCTTTCTCTTGGTTCGTCCACCCTCATAGGCCCGCTTAATGGGGACACTGGAGAGGACTTTCTTCTGTTGCTGCTTCTGGACTCTGGAACTCCCTCCCACGGGAAGCTAAACTGGCCCCATCTTTGCTGTCCTTCCGTAGGCAGGCAAAGACCTTTCTCTTTAGGCAAGCTTTTCCTTGGTGACTGGCATTCTGAGGGATTTTGGATGGGGTTTTGGGTTTTTTTGTTTTTTGTTTTTGTTTTTTGAATGAATTGTTGTGCTCTGATGTTTTTAAATGTGTTTCTAAATGTGCCGCTTTGGATCCTTTTAAGGAGAAAGGCGATGTAAAAACATTTTAAACAAACAGTCTAGTAAGCTACATTTTAAGAATACAATTGTTGGAATCTTTACTATGCTAAAGTAAGTTGCAACTTGGCTGAGTGGTTAAAATGCAGTACTGCAGTCAAGCCTCTGCTCACAAACCGTGTTTGATCCCAAGGCGTTCAGGTACCCAGCTCAAGGTTGACTCAGCCTTACATGCTTCTGAGGTCAATAAAATGCCAGAAGCCAAGTGTTGTTTGCATAGTTATGTTGTAAATCACCCAAAAAGTGCTTTTGCGTCATGAGGTGCTATATAAGTCAAAACAACAACAACAACTAGAGTGGCCCCTTTTGAATCAGTAGAATGCACAGAGGTCACCAAATCCCTATTGATTCAGTGGGCCTACTCAAGTGCAACTTGGATTTCAGCCAATATGGGGAGGGAAACGAAGTACTTTTTAATTATTGGTGCTGAGTAATCATAATGGTTTTCCCACACGTTCAGGAATGGGGACATTTATCCTTGGCATGCTTGAAGTATAAACACTAGGGCAAGAAAACTTGTTTTTTACAGGCAGTGTTTGCATATCTCGTCTCAAAGTTGGATGGAATAACATGAAGACTGAGAACAGCAATTGGTCTGTTTCCTTAAAATGTACGTGGCTGGGATGGTTTTACTTTTGTCCTTCATGTCTGTCCTGCTCCGGGCTATGGTCTGAAGCCGAGGTTGGAAAAGTTACTTTTTTTGGAATATATGTAGTTCCTAGGATTCTTCAGCCACCGTGTGCACTTTCAGAGAGTTGACACCAAAAGTAACATTTCTTTTCTGAAAGCATACAGAATGCAGTAAGTTTTGCTGAAACAGGATGGATCTCAGTAGCCTGAGCGCTCAGACAGAAAATTTCCCAAGAATATGTTTCTGGCTTAAATTCTGTGGGGGAGAAAGTTGGAATATGTCTTTGGTAAGCATTTTAAAATTTATGACATGAAAAGGTAGCAGAGTGGCAGGAATGGCAAGCTAAGCAGAAGTCTCTTGGGGCCAAACAAGCACTGCTATGCATTTATTTAATGTGAATGGTTATTGCATTTACTTCAGTACGGACCGACCAGAACCTTGTTGTGTATTTCCACTGCCCTGATGCCAATGGTGTAACTTTCCAGTAGCGAATTGTTGCAAGTAAAGTTGCATACTGCCTGTCCTGCAGTGTACTGTACAGTCTTTTATGTTTGAGTTTCCAAGTTGGACATTCTTTTGCAGGCATGGGTAGCCTTTGATCTTCCAAATGTTTTTCCACAGCTCCATAACACGGGCTAGGCTCGTTTGCACTTCAGGAGGTTCTAGACAGAACATCTGGTAGGCCAGAGGTTTTCCGTCGTTAGTCCGTCATTCTCATATATTGCAAATCATGTTTCTTAGTGTTCCCTGACTGTGTGAATGATCAAGTCTTTGTCCGCACTTGGGGCCAGAAACTGCCTCTGAATATGGGAAAACCGGGAAGGTCTTCTTATGTGTGTTTTAAAGCTGCACCCACTTATATACCAAGGCAGCCTTCTCCAGATGTTCTGATTGGTAAAGCCCATCATCCCCTTGGCCTTGCTGATTGGGGCTAATGGGGTTTGCAGTCTTAAATATATGGATGTGCCCAGGCGGTAGTGGACTGTACTGAAGAACTGAAATTAGTACGCTTACTATGATGCAATGTGTTTGGCTGTTTTGCACCGTCAGCGGTGTGGAAGCAAATGCTCTTGGAAGTGGAGCATCTGTGGCCATTTGGAAAAGAACAACAGCAGCAGCAGCACATCTGTGTTCTGCAGTTCAGGGAACCTGAAATTTGCACATCAAGGGGGAACAAGCACTATTTTAAAGTACATTAATCAGTAACCATGGCTTGTAGCAGACTATTGGTTACTAAGGCTGGTTATGAAGAGGCTGTCTGGTGGTGGGAGACGTTTATGTTTGGAAGGGTAGCAGAGAATGTCTTCCTGGACAAGCAGATTCCAAATAGGTAAAAAAAAATAGTGCCACATCATTGGAATATAATGTGCTCCCAGTGAATTACTGCAATGATTATTATAAATAACACCGAGGGAGGCCTGGAGAGAATGAACAAGAATCCGGGCCTTCTTAGCAGTGGCCCCTCGCCTTTGGAACAGTCTCCCCCCCCCCCCGAGATCTGTCTGGCTCCCTCGCTGGGTGTTTTTAAGAGCCAACTTATGATCTGGCTTCTTTAGGCAGACTTTCCCTCCTGTCATCACTTGATTATTTTTATCTTTTCCCCATCTTGAATGATATTACTATTGTTGTTCTCTAGTTTATTATATTGCTTTTATGCCATTTTTATTGTTAGCCACCCAGAGTAGGTAAAGGTAAAGGTAAAGGTTCCCCTTGACAATTTTTGTCCAGTCATGTTCGACTCTAGGGGGCGGTGCTCATCCCCATTTCCAAGCCATAGAGCCAGCGTTTTGTCCGAAGACAATCTTCCATGGTCACATGGCCAGTGCAACTTAGACACAGAACGCTGTTACCTTCCCACCGAAGTGGTCCCTATTTATCTACTCGCATTTACATGCTTTCGAACCGCTAGGTTGGCGGGAGCTGGGACAAGCGACGGGCGCTCACTCCGTCGCGTGGATTCGATCTTACGACTGCTGGTCTTCTGACCCTGCAGCACAGGCTTCTGCGGTTTAGCCCGTAGCGCCACCACGTCCCTTGCCCAGAGTAGACTTGGGTCTAAATGGGTGGGGTATAAATTTAATAAAATAAATAAAGAAATAAATAAACATGTTACAGCACATGTACCTTTGGCCTTTGAAGATTGAGGTGTTGTGTTATTTATTTGGAACATTCTTGTCTAGCCTTTCCAGAAAAGGAATCCTTCTGAATGATAAAATATCAATGCAGTTTAAAGCAGTGTTCCTTATATGCAACACAGCATTCCCGTTCTGAGTTCTATCATGAAACTCTCCAGATGTTGCTAAACTCCCACCATTGGATACGCAAGCCAGGCTGGAGGGGAGTGGCAGTCCAACACTACTGGGGAGGTGTCACACGTTCCCCACTGTATTTTGTGCAGCCTGTCCTTTATCCGTATCTAAAGAGGTGGAGGCCAGATTCCCTGCATGGTGAAAAATGCCAAGCTTTGGTTGTGTGATTTCTGTGAGCCACCAAACCTTAAAATGTCTCTCTGTGTTGTGTTTCTAGGTGGTGCCGTTGGTGGCCTGCTTGGTGCCTGGATGACCAGCGGACAGTTTAAGCCCATCCCTCAGATTATATTGGAATTGCCTCCAGTGGAGCAGCAGCGACTTTATGACAGAGCCTATGCGATCATCAGCCATTTAGACTGGACCGATACGGCACAGCTCATAGCCCTTGTCATGGGAAATGCAGCCATTCAGGAGAGGTTGCTGGCCATGCTGACAAATTATATTACCAATGAGCTTAAGGCTGAAATCCAGTATGGACAATAGGTTCTGCTGTGAATTTGGGTGTATTTTGAGGTGGGTTCTTTTTGCGGGGAGGGGGTAGCACAGCAGACAAGTTTATTGTGGCTGTACACCATCAAGCCATTTCTTGTTTATGCCAACCTTATTAATTCATGGCCTCCAGAAGGTCCTGTCGTTAACATGTGACAATGAAGGATATTTTAAAACTAATAGGATTTGCTCCTAGTAGTAAATAGATTGCTATTAGTAGATTCCTACTAATAGGTTACTGCGAGTACCAAAAGCAATAGTAGTAATACTGATATTGCTATTAGTATCTCAGATTCTAGTTGCAATATTCATGCTATTGCTAGAGTACTATTCATTAGTAATAATGAGACTTTGGCAAAGTGTAATTCGATTTCCACATGGACGTCCAAAATTCCTCAATAGGAGGCTCATGTCATGTTGGAAGAGTGAATTGGGTTGATTTGATGAGTCTCTGCCATTGATTTTCTTCTTTCGTTCTGTATTTCTTGTCCCAATGTCTCGGTGGCTGCAGCGGTTGCAAGAAACACAGTGAGCACCTCTTACTGATGATAGTAAGACATACTTACATAAAGAAACGTGTTGGCTTGACCTAAATACTTAGATTTGCTAGAACCAGCAGGTATATGCTGTTAAGATGGTTTCCTGAGAATGGATCCATCTGTGTATCTCTTCGGTTTGCAAAAGTGAATACTGCCATACTGTTCTGATAACAAGATTCTACTGGGCATGTCAATCTTTTCATATTAGATGTGGATAAACTCAGTATGTTTGAAATATTTTTGCAGTGTAATCTGACTGCATAGGAATAATGTTTGTTAAACAGTGTGAAGCTGTGCTTCTCAGGGTACCTAAATGTGCCTACCTCTGGGATTGTGAAAACTATAACAAGTCTACTATAACAATTATAGTAGACTTCTCACTTAACGTGATGTATTGGCTCCACATATGAGTTGGCCATGGCTTACCTTTGGATTTATTTATTCTGTGTTTTTATATACTGCTTTTGAGCTGTGAAAGGGTTTCTAGAGCATCTGCCATTTGGAACAGTCTTTACATAGAAACAACATTGATGTTTAGTGGCACATCATAAGCAAACCTAAGACAAAACTCCCTTTGCTGCGGATCCAATTGTTACTTCTGACTGGAGTACACCCATTCAATCAAGTGAACTTACAGAAGTGTTGCCTTAATGTGTTCCATTCATTCAATCGGTCTACTCAGATTTGGACTAACTCAAATTTCAATTATCTCAGTGGTTTTGTCTGGTTCTTGAACAGTTGGGCTGAAGAATGAAACAGTTTGGAACCCGCAGCAAGGCATTGATCAGCCTTCCGTAGTCTGCCATGTGGTTTGGATGATGGGAAGGGAAAATGGCTGTTGTACATGACACAACTGGAAAGGTACCAGAGAGGGGAAAGCTATCCAAGGATCCTTTTTTCCTTTCTGTTTTTCACTGGTTATGCCGGATCCAGAACTTGGAAATCTTTTTTAAAACCACATTTGGCAGAGTATTTTATAATCTGAGATTGTTTCCCATTTAGAAATTTGTTTCTGTTACTATTCACTCTTGATCGCTTTACTTAAAGAAAGTATTTTACATTTAGGTATTCCCCGTCCCCCAGTTGAATTATGAGTTTCTCACTGTGGTCTGCATTACATTTGCAGAAGAATCTACCGCTTATGAGAAATATATATATATGTTGTGGAATTTGGAAAAGTATATGGACTACAGCTCCTTGGAAATGTTCCATTCCACAAGGGCAGGTACAAGACCCTTGCCTTGGAAAGGTGGCTGCTAGCAAGAGTAAACGGCATTGGGGTATTTGCACACGCTGGCTGATCTGGAGCGAAGCAGCTTCATATGCATTAGATTGCAGAGCAGAAAAGGTCAGGCAAACAGAGTGCGGGCCACTCTTGCCATGAACAAACCTGAATTGGTTGCTCGGTTGGACATACACAGTTGTCTCTCAAGTTGCGAGATGAGTCTGTCTTTGTTTCTCTGCATCACTACATTTTCTACTATTTTTACTCAAAGGAGCTTCCACTCTGTTTAACAACTTCACTGTAAAACACAGATGTCCAAAACAATCAAGCAACTGATTGCAGCAGTGCTGTGCATTGATACCTGAGAGTAATCTCCAGTGCAGTCGTTGCATTGTTTGCATCTAACTGGAAAACACTGAACTTGAACAAAAGGATCTTCAGCCGACTGAAACCCAACTGCTGTGTTCTAATTAAGTGTGCAAACACTACTGTCATTAAAAGTGTCTTAAATATATACAGCAAACTGGATGGATTGGAGTATCTTCTTGTTTAGTCGTGTCCGACTCTTCGTGACCCCATGAACCAGAGCACGCCAAGCCATCCTGTCTTCCACTGCCTCCCAGAGTTGGGTCAAATTCATGTTGGTCGCTTCGGTGACACTGTCCAGCCATCTCATCCTCTGTCGTCCCCTTCTCCTCCTGCCTTCACACTTTCCCAGCATCAGGGTCTTTTCCAAGGAGTCTTCTCTTCTCATGAGATGGCCAAAGTATTGAAGCCTCAGCTTCAGGATCTGTCCTTCCAGTGAACACTCAGGGTTGATTTCCTTCAGAATGGATAGGTTTGTTCTCCTTGCAGTCCAGGAGACTCTCAAGAGTCTCCTCCAGCACCACAATTCAAAATACATGGGGAAGCCACTAAGTGCCATAGGATTGGGAGAGGGTATCTTTAATTTCCAAAAACGTGCTGCTGCCAGTAAAATCATTCCCCGGCAAAGATTTTTGGAAATTAATTACTCCTTTCCCATGACCCACAGCAGCTTCCCCCAAGGAATTCTGAGGGTTCTTCAGGACTTGAGATGGGCCCGAACCACTGTTTTAGGGGTTCGTGCTGGTTCGTTTCTTGACTGTGTTCCACATTTCAAAGCTCCACCTCCTCTGGTGGGTGTCCACTCAGGCAGTGCCCTGGCTGCCCTGCCTCCTCCAGGGGCTGCCTCTGATTGGTCACGCCCTGAAGGAGGCGGGGCTTTGAGGCCCCAAACACCCATTTGGCCAAGAAAGGAACCGGCGCAAACCTCTGAACCAGCAGTTCTCAGGATGTTTGGAGGGGAAGGGTGTGGATTGGAAATTCATGATTTCAGGAAAAAAATGATGTAATAATGTGTCTCATGGCTTTTACATTTCCCAACCTTTGTAGCTTTAGGCTCCTTATATAAATTCAGCCCTTTCTTCACACATACACATACCCACACACAACCTATACCTATATCAATTGTTAAATGAGGCTGTAATTTTATATATGTAATTTATGTAATTTAATAATCACCTTGGGTTCCTTGTAGGAGAAAGGTGGGACATAAATATTTTGAATAACTAAATAAAAACAATAAAGTCAATTCTGACTAATGACAACACTTTTTTTCATGGGGTTCCAGGTAGAGAGTACTCAGAAGTGGTTTACCATTCCCTTCTTCTGGGGGCATCCTGGGACTGTACAGCTTGCCCAAGACCACAGAAGCAAGCTTTTTTGGGATGCACGGCGAGAAATTGAACTCCCAACCTCTGCCTTCGCAGACAGAAACCTGATTTAGTGAGCTGTACCACTGGGACAGGGTGGCGCTGCGGGTTAAACCGCAGAAGCCTCTGTGCTGCAGGGTCAGAAGACCTGCAGTTGTAAGATCGAATCCACGTGACGGAGTGAGCTCCCGTCGCTTGTCCCAGCTCCTGCCAACCTAGCGGATGCCGGAGGATGATTTTACTGGCAGTAGCACATTTTTGGAGATTAAAGATACTCTCTCCCAATCCTGTGCCCCTTAGCGGCTTCCCCATGTATTTCAGATTATCCCATTTGAATGTATTGACTCTTTCTTTGGTTTTTATCACGATGGCTTGGTTATGGCTGTACATGGTTATAAATGGCTGGGGAATTCTTACCCCCCCCCCAAAAAAAACAACTTTCCAAGATGCCGGGTTTTCATGGTATTTGTTCCTTCTCTGGCATCCATTAGGAGAACAGGTTTTAACATGTTTATAAATGGCTGGGGAATTCTTACCCCAAGAAACCAACTTTCCAAGATGCTGGATCATTGTGTCTGGCATCCATTAGCAGAACATGTTTTAAAATGTTTTAACTAAAATGTTTAGTCTGTTTCAGGGATATATCACTGGCCTGTCCTCTCCATTTTGGCTGACAATAGTTTTCTTTCCTGCTGAGCAAGAGATCTTCCAGTTGAGACACCCAAGGAATGAGAGAAGAGGAAGATTGGACCTTAGACTGAGAGTCGTGCCTTAAATTCTCAGTGAGCTCAAAGCAGAGTATAGAGTTCTCTTCCTGTCCACACTCTATCCTTACGACAGCGCTGCGAAGTGAGCCAGGATGTGAACATTGGACTGTCCTAACATCACCCGTGAGTTTTATGGCTGAGCGGGGGTTGGACCCCAACTTGTCCTTGATTCATTAAGCCATACCTTGTCATGCAAAGGCATTCTGAAGAGCAGAA
The DNA here is from genome assembly GCF_051106095.1 of Pogona vitticeps. NCBI lineage: Eukaryota > Metazoa > Chordata > Lepidosauria > Squamata > Agamidae > Pogona > Pogona vitticeps. The sequence goes on along the minus strand of NC_135792.1, from coordinate 10,870,851 downwards.
CAGACGCAAAGGTTCAGGAGAAACTGATTTATTTGAATCCAAAAATATAAAAACAGATTTGCTTGCGTCCTTGCTCTGCGTGTAAAACAGCATATTGTGATCCAGAACACACTATCTTTATTCTTCTTCACAAATCAAAAGGGGCAGTACCAAGAGAGAATAAAACTGCCAGAGAGCAATGCTAAGGAAGGCTAAAGAATCTGCCGCTGGTGGCGTTCCTTTGTGTTACATGCCCACATCACAGCAAGGAAAAGTTCCTTCCTATTTTCCATACCGGATTTCAGCTCCAATCGCGTTAGTGAGGAACTTTCCTAGAACCCCCAGCACCTGGTCTTGGATGCTTCCGTTTGTCATAACCAGGGCGGTGATTGCTGCCATATCTGTCCAGTCCAGATCCCTAATGATGGCATGGACCTCATTATAAAGCTGCTCCTGCAGCTCAAGAGACAGTTCCATAATAATTTGTGAGACAGGTTTAAATTTCCCAGTGGACATGCCGGCACCAATTGCACCTCCAAGGGCACCTCCTGGATAAGAAACACAAAGAGGAGAGTCAAGGTCATCTCCCATCCTCAAGACGTCTCTTCCAGATGCAAGGCTTCGGGTAGACAAGCAAAGGGCTCACTTTTCTCCTCTGACGTTGATACAGATCAGGACCCACAACAGCTGTGCTTCAGGATACTTCAAACGCATCGACGCTCCATGACTGCTGCGGTTCATTCCACCTCTTAACTACCACGCCTACAGCCTAGGGAATGCTGGGATCTGTTGTTTGGTGAGGTGCCCTTGCTGTGGACAAAGGAGGGCACTGGAGCTTTGCGGCAGAGAGTCCACCAAACTACAAAGTCCAGCATCCCCTAGGATGCAGCCATCACAGTACATTTAATGTGGGGGAAAACTACTATAACAAAGCAGTGTAGCCTTTAGAATAATAGTGTTCTCCATGGAGATCCACATTTCCTCAGTCAAAACCCCTTTGGGGTCAGCATTCCCCTTTCTTCGAAAATAACATCATCTCATCATCCCAATTGCTCTTTTTTGTTCTCTAAATAGAGAAGATGTTTTCCTTTATAAACCCAGAGTAACCAGAAGTGAAACTACTTGCTAGCTACAGTAATGATGCAGGAAAGAAAGTCTAAACCACCATTTGCAAGATCTGAGTAGGACTGTCCTGAGATGACTTTTGAGAAGTCATTAGTTCATAGGTTACCCTAAATTAGATGCAACATGACAGCACATAATACACAACACCCTGCTATAGTTGTCACTTGTAGCAAAACCACCAAGGAATCTTATGGCACTTTAAAAACTATTAAGTTTGTTCTGATATAAACCTCTGCGGACCGAAATGAGGTATGGTTTGAAAGAATTCAGGACTAGCACCTAGTCCTCCATATTACAAACATGGTGCTTAAAAAAAAAAGAGCCACTTTGGGAGCAAACAGGCCTTGACCAATTTGAATCTGCCTTCGTGTCTCGCAGTCAGTGAAAAAACACATTAAATTTACCCGTTTCACAAGCAGAACAAATCTCAGGGTCTTTGACCATGTAGTCGGACTCTAGGTTTGCGATGAAAACAGTATAGGTGGCATACTTGGAAATAATTTTGGGAACCTAAGGGGTATCCCCAAGTATTTGTGATACCTTCGGAGTGATGTTGCACATAGTTTTATGCAGGATGCACTCCAATATTTGGGACTCAATAATTGGGAGTCACACAGGCTGGGGAATTGTAATCCTCAAATAAGGACAACGAGGACTGAGATGGGGGGAGAGAAAGAGAAGGGGGTGCAAAAAGAAAAGAGGGCAGGCACCGAGAAGAGTGAGGACCCTGGGCGTGAGTGGAATTCATGAAATTTTAATGTGGGCAAGGCCCAACTCCACTGATGAGTGCCAAATCAAATTGGTCTTTCTCTGAAGTGCCACCTATGTTAAATCCCTCTCTAGGCCCACGCTTGTCTATTCTAACCATATCTACAAGACTGTGAATTCCAGACCCCTGAAACTTGGCATTAAAACTAAGAAGGTGCCTCTGGGATGCATGTGAAGTTTATTCAGTTCCCAAAGGCAGGGATTCCCAAACCCTGGGGCCTTGGAAGGACTGAGCCTATGGGACAGATGAGGAGCGAGCAGGAGGTGAGCGGACAGCAAAGCTCCACCCCGTCTGCGCGCTCCTGTTAGGTTCTCCTAATGCCGCTGCCGATCTGACAGGAGGCGGAGCTTCAATGGCAGCTCCCCTCCTGCTCCTGCTCACCATTTCCTTTATGAGCTCAATTCAAAGCGACCCTCCAACAACCTACTGCATAACCAGTACTCCCCACCCCCAAAGTCCATGGGAGAATGGTCTTCAACAAAACCAGTCCCTGATGTCAAAACGTTGGGGACCACTGACTTAAGATACATCTGCAGCCCACAGGACCATCTTCAGCTACTGGGCAGAAGAATTATTATCCTTCTTTAATCATCAGAGAAGAAACTGCAGTCAGAGCTGGGATGTACCTACTTACCTAGAGCGATTCCAACAAGGCCACCTGTTAAGGCTCCGAGCAAAGCCCCCGTTCTTGCTAGAAATGCAACATATCCAGATTGCTTGACGGCAGCCTTCATCTTCCTCGCCTCAGATACTAGGCATAGCAGTTCCATCATGTCTTTCACATTTATGAGCATCTTGGCGAGTGAGCACCTTTCGAGCTCTTAAAAGTTAACACACACAAAAAAGTTAACGCACAGTATCCTGTTAACTAGAAATATGGAGGGAAGATCATGATCTACCGCTAGATATCTGGATGTTTTCTATTAGATCTGTAAGAGGTTCTGTCTCCCAACATTTTAACCACAGGAATAAAAATTAATGAACTAATTAATGTAAAGCATTAATATCAAATTAAAAGATTTTTAAAAATACCCTACCCTCGTCTCACTTAAACTCAGTGTTTCCCCCATTGGGTTGCTTTTACAGGATATATACCATATTTTTCCATGCATAAGACACCTCCATGTATAAGACCTCCCCTTTTCTAAACCAAAATTAAGAAATCTAAGTGGGGCTTAGCAAATGTAGAGTAAAAAGGATCAAAGTTCTGCAGGATGGCTTTGATCCATGCTTCCCCCTCCACTTGGTTCCCCCCCCCATCTTATTTCCATGTATAAGACGACCCTCAATTTTTAGTCTAAAGATTTTAGACAAAAGTATAGTCTTATACACAGAAATATATGGTATATACATATATTTGGTCGATCTGCTGTTTTGATGTTTTTCTTTTCAACTCCTTCAACTGGGCAATATTTGGTAGGATCCACTCCATTCCCTCTTTTTTTTCATATATTTTTTCTCCCTGTTTTCCATTTGCAGGACTGTACTGCAACAGTTTTAATCATGGGATCTGCCATTTGTGTAGACCAGCCCTGGGAATTGGCTTTTGGGATTCATGGACATCACAGATTTTGCACATACACATATTCTGGGGCACGGAGTACTCCTTTCCAAAAAGCTTTTCCTCCCTCAGTAGTACCCCTTTAGTTCGCCTCATGATTCTACCAGAGCTGAGGGCTGGGGTGGTGGAATGGGACTACAATACCCAAAACCTATTAACCAGCACAATGGTGGGGATTCTGGCAGTTGTAGTCCCCATCCCTTTTCTGACTTCTGAATTGGCTTGAAGAGCATGGCTAAAGACAAAACCTTTCATTTTCACTTTCACAAACATTGAAATCTACTTTTTATTTTGACAGGAAACCCATTCCTAACTGGAAAAAAATGAGGTTGTTACTCTTTTTAAAAACTATTTAAGAATCGCATGTCCTCCATTTTCTAAGAATAGACTTACATACTTGTTTCAGACAAAGAAACTCCATTTTGTGGATTGCTCCCATGTAACATGTTCTAAGCTTCTTTATTCAGAGCCCAAAGTAAGTCCCCCTGAGCTGATTGTTGTTTACACACAAATAAGTGCCGCCACCACCACAACTGATTGAAGAATGATCCCCAAACCACAATGCATTTATAATTTCCATCATCCTCCACCAGGAAGGTTGGGAAGAAATGCACTCTTGGCATGACACTGTATCAGTTCCTTTTCTTTGCAATAAAAATATGTTTTTGAAATTTTAAAAAGATTAACCATCAGAAACTTACAGGTAACACAACTATGCCAGTCCCTTTCCAACAATTATTAATAAAGGTTGAGGGCAGGAACATGTGTGACTTGTGCATTTACACAAAAGTAAGTGCAATTGAAATTAGAGAATCTTACTTTTGAGTAAATGTGTTTAGGACTGTATTGCAGTAAAAGTAATCCTGGAAGGTAATATATGAATGGATTAATATCTTTTTAGTAGTAACTAGTAATTGTCTCTTGCATTTCTGCAATAGCATACTTACCCAACCGCACTTACCCAAACGCCCTGTTCTCCCTCTCTTACAGCTGCAGCTACAGTTAGAATGTCTCTATAAATGGGACACTCCAGGGAGTTTTGGTAAATTTTGAACACTATGGAGATACAAAGAAAGAAAATGGAACTTGAACAGGCTAAAATTACTTTCACTTTTCCAAAACTATCATTCATTTATTTTCAATCCAGCCAAGACACTCCTTCATGTGGATGCATCTATGGCATACGGTTTCATTCACATCCGTAATCTAATCAGCCACACCCTGGAGGTCTCCTGTAGTAGTTTTTCCTTTATTTCTCCGAGTGTGACTTTTCCCCCTTTATCTTTGCCATCTTCCTCAATCTAAAGGTCTTCACTCTTTCTCCAGTGCTGCCACTTGTGTCTGGAACTCCCTCTCAGGATACATTAAACAAGACTTTTGTGTAAGTTGAACTAAGAAGGAGTTGATAAGTGAGGACTCTCCAATATCACACTTACCCAAAGGTTCAGTTCTTCCTGTCTGAACGGCTGCAGCTGCAAGCAGAGTGTCTCTGGTAGATGGGACACTTCGAGGCAGGTTTTATATGGTTTGAGCATCTTGGCTAGTGAAGATGCAAAAGGGAAAAGGATACTTCAACAAGCTAAAGTTACTTTCAGTTTTGCTGAAATTGTGGTTCATCATTTATTATATCTGGTCTCTTTTCTGTGTGACTTTTGTCCCTTTATCTTTGTCTAATCTTTCCCCCTTTGCAAACAACTCTCTCTCAGAAGACCCAACGCAGGGGTCAGCAAAGCACAGCCCTCCTGATGTAGTTGAACTACAACACCCATCAGCCCTCACCGCTGCCTTGTTGGGTTTCGCCAGCCGGGTTCACAGATCCACAGCACCTGGAGGGGCCGAGGTGGCCTCTCCCTAAATGGGATGCCTCTTTTGCTCAGTTTCCCTTCAGGCCTGAAAGTTCTGTCATGCCTTTTCCTTCACCTTTTACAACCGCATCTCTGTCTCCTATTATATCATGGTTTTTGTTTTTAAAAGTAAAGTGGTGTAATATAAGGCCAGAACCTGGGTACCTTTTCCTTCCATGCTCCCTTCCCGTGTGGAAGGCTTGATTGTCACCTCCTTGCAAGAGGGAAATCGGCTCTTTCCTTGCCTGACACCAACTGCCTCATCGTAAATTCCAGATGTTCTCCAAACCTTGTTGGCCTGTCACACACAAACGGAACTAGAGGAATTCTGAGGGATTAGGGGCACTGAAGTCAGATGTCCTCTGGAATATCACTAATGCTCAAAAAAAGAGGGGAAGAGGATTAGGGAAGGAGACATGGTGTGAACTGCCAAACTGACGGCCTTCTGTTCTCACACGTTGCTGTTCCTGTGGCAACTGTTTCATCCACAGAAGAGTAAAAGGTACTTCTTCTTCCCCCCTGCTAATCATTTGGGTCCCAGGTGAAGGTGTGCTCCTTCCCCACCCCCAATTTACTCCAAAGCAAGAGCGGTCGGGCTCAATGCCCTTTACAACTGACTGACCCTGTGTTTTGTCTCACATTTATTCAATATTTAACTGGCTGCATCGCTCACTGAGATGGGAGTTGGCAAAGCACAGCCGTCTGGATGTTGTTGAACTACGACTCCCTCAGTACCTTGTTGGGTTTGGCCAACAGGACTCGCAGATCAGCATTGTCTGGAGAAGCCTAGGTTGTCTGTATCTGCTTCTCACTCATGGGATGGTAAACCTGGAGGTACAGGTGCCCGTCATAATAGTCCCTAGAACCACACCCGTAAGGAAAGCTCAAAGATACTGGTAGCTGTGTTGACCCATATTTGTTCTAGTGGTTTTATTTTCTACCATATCACTAATAAAAAACAAGAGGAGGTCTTTTATAAAACTAATGCTTCTTAATTGCCCTTTCAAGACTAATTCTCTTACACATACTGTGCATTACAAAACGGATCCTCCAGTGAACCCAACACAGCTTACTCACAGATAACAGTGTGTAGGACCGGGATTATTAGTTGCTTGAGTGTTTCGGTTATCTATGCCTTGCCAAGACATTTTAAAGCAAAGTGGGGCCTTCTTTGGGTATAAATAACAGGGGGGAAAAAGAGTAAGGCCTGAGAGGGACAAAAACAGAAATGCAGGGATTTTTTATTGTCCCATTACTATATTGTTTGTTTTATATTTTGTTAACTGCATTATGTAAACTGCCCAGAGGGGCCTGGGTTGCCAGATGGGTGGTCTAGAAATCAAATATTCAAACAAACTGATGGTCTTCCTCCAACAAACCATATAAAACCTGCCTTGAAGTGTCCCACATATCAGAGACACTCTGCTTGCAGCTGCAGCCGTTCAGACAGGAAGAACCAAACTTTTATTTACACTGGGGAAGACCTTTAGACCTCTGAAGGTGGCAAAGATAAAGGGGCAAAAGTCACACTCAGAGAGAGAATGGAAAAACAACTACAGGAGACCTCCAGGGTGTGGCTGATTAGATTGTGGATGTGAATGAAACCATATGTCATAGATGCATACACATGAAGGAGTGTCTTGGCTGGATTGATAGTAAATGAATGATAGTTTTGGAAAAATGAAAGTAATTTTAGCCTGTTCAAGTTTCATTTTCTCTCCTTGCATCTCCGTAGTGCTCAAACTTTACCAAAACTCCCTGGAGTGTCCCATTTATAGAGACATTCTAACTGTAGCTGCAGCTGTAAGAGAGGGAGAACAGGGCGTTTGGGTAAGTACGGTTGGGTAAGTATGCTATTGCAGAAATGCAAGAGACAATTACTAGTTACTAGTTACTGCCAAAAAGATATTAATCCATTCATATATTACCTTCCAGGATTACTTTTACTGCAATGCAGTCCTAAGCACATTTACTCAAAAGTAAGATTCTCTAATTTCAATAGCACTTACTTTTGTGTAAGTGCACAAGTCACAGATATTCCTGCCCTCATCCTTTTATTAATATTGTTGGAAAGGGACTGGCATAGTTGTGTTACCTGAGAGTTTCTGATGGTTAATCTTTTTAAAATTTCAAATACATATTTTTATTGCAAAGAAAAGGAACTGATACAGTGTCATGCCAGGAGTGCACTTCTACCCAACCTTCCTGGTGGAGGATGATGGAAATTATAAATGCATTGTGGTTTGGGGGATCATTCTTCAGTTGTGGTGGTGGTGGAACATATTTGTGTGTAAGCCCCAGTCAGCTCAGGGGGACTTACTTTGGGCTCTGAATAAAGAAGCTTAGAACATGTTACATGGGAGCAAGCCACAAAATGGAGTTTCTTTGCCTGAAACAAGCATGTAAGTCTATTCTTAGAAAATGGAGGACATGCGATTCTTAAATAGTTTTTAAAAAGAGTAACAACCTCATTTTTTTCCAGTTAGGAATGGGTTTCCCGTCAAAATAAAAAGTAGATTTCAATGTTTGTGAAAGTGAAAATGAAAGGTTTTGTCTTTAGCCATGCTCTTCAAGCCAATTCAGAGGTCAGAAAAGGGATGGGGACTACAACTGCCAGAATCCCCACCATTGTGCTGGTTGCTAGATTCTGGGTATTGTAGTCCCATTCCACCACCCCAGCCCTCAGCTCTGGTAGAATCATGAGGCGAACTAAAGGGGTACTACTGAGGGAGGAAAAGCTTTTTGGAAAGGAGAGGAGTACTCCGTTGCCCCAGCATATGTGTATGTGAATCCCAAAAGTCAGTTCCCAGGGCTGGTCTACACCAATGGCAGATCCCATGATAAAACTGTTGCAGTACAGTCCTGCAAATGGAAAACAGGGAGAAAAAATATATGAAAAAAAGAGGGAATGGAGTAGATCCTACCAAATATTGCCCAGTTCAAATAGTTGAAAAAAAAAAGTCAGAACAACAGATCTACCAAATATATGCACATACTGTATTTTTCCGTGTATAAGACTACATTTTTGTCTAAAATCTTTAGACTAAAAATTGAGGGTCATCTTATACATGGAAATAAGATGAGGAGAAAAACCAAATGGATGGGGAAAGCAAGGATCAAAGTGATCCTCCAGGGTTTTGATCCCTGCTTTCCCCTCCACTTGCTAAGCCTTAGCAAAAGAAAAGCAAGGATCAAAGTGCTGCAGGATTGCTTTGATCCCTGCTTTCCCCTCTGCTTGCTAAGTCTCAGGGGGCTTAGCAAAAGGAGAGGGGAAGGATTAAAGCAATCCTGTGGCTATATAAGGGGTAAAGGGATCAAAATGATTGTGCAGTCGTGGAATTGCTTTGATCCCTTTCCCCCTCCTTTTGCTAAGCCATGCGGGGCTTAGCACAAAGGGAGAAAACAGGGATCAAAGCCATCCTGCAGCACTTTGATCCTTTTTACCCTACATTTGCTAAGCCCCACTTAGATTTCTTTATTTTGGTTTAGAAAAGTGGGGGCATCTTATACAGAAAAATACTGTATATATCCTGCAAAAGCAACCCAGTGGGGGAAACACTGAGTTTAAGTGAGATGAGGGTAGGGTATTGTTAAAATCTTTTTAATTTGATTTTAATGCTTCTTAACTGCCCGGAATAATGTTTTGGACTAATAGGGCTGTATAGAAATGGAATTAATTAATTAATTAATTTTTATTCCTGTGGTTAAAATGTTGGCAGACAGAACCTCTTACAGATCTAATAGGAAACATCCAGATATCTAGCGGTAGATCGTGATCTTCCCTCCATATTTCTTGTTAACAGGATATTGCAAGTTATCTTTTAAGAGCTTGAAAGGTGCTCACTAGCCAAGATGCCCATCAATACGAAAGACATGATGGAACTGCTGTGTCAAGTATCTGAGTTGAGGGAGATGAAGGCAGCCGTCAAGCATTCTGGATATGGCGCATTACTAGCAGGAACGGGGGCTTTTCTCGGAGGGTTAATGGGTGGCCCTGTTGGAATCGCTGTAGGTAAGTAGGTACATCTCAGCTCTGACTGCAGTTTCTTCTCTGATGATTAAAGAAGGATAATAATTCTTCTGCCCAGTAGCTGAAGATGGTCCTGTGGGCTGCAGATGTATCTTAAGTCAGTGGTCCCCAACGTTTTGACACCAGGGACTAGTTTAGTTGAAGACCATTCTCCCAAGGACTTTGGGGGTGGGGAGTACTGGTTATGCAGTAGGTTCTTGGAGGGTCGCTTTGAATTGAGTTCATAAAGGAAATGGCGAGTAGGAGCAGGAGGGGAGCTGCCATTGAAGTACAGTGGTGCCTCGCAAGACGAATTTAATTCGTCCGTGGTTCATGTTGTCTTGCGAAAAATTCATCTTGCGAAATGCGTTTTCCCATAGGAATGCCTTGAAATCTAATTAATGCGTTCCTAAGGGCAAAAAAAGTCAGAACAAAGTCAGATTTGGTTTACAAAGGGTTTAATAAGTGCTCTTTAAAGCCATACATATTGTGCAAATGATTTTAAAAAAATCAATCAAAAAACTTTAACTTTGTAAACATCATAGAAGAATGTTTAAAAATCAGCAAACATGAGGCAGGAACAAAAAACGGAAAACATTTTTCTTGCGAAGCACGGCTATAGGAGCATTTGTCTTGCAAGTCATCAACTTCCCCCCATTGCCAAGACCATTTGTCTTGCGAGTTTTTTGTCCTGCGAGTCATTTGTCTTGCGAGGAACCACTGTACTTCCTGTCCTTATTTGAGGATTACAGTTCCCCAACCTGTGTGACTCCCAATTATTGATGGATTGGAGTGTATCCTGCGTAAAACAAAGTGCAACATCACTCCGAAGGTATCACGAATACTTGGGGATACTCCTTAGGTTCCCAAAATTATTTCCAAGTATGCCACCTATCCTGTTTTCATCGCAAACCTAGAGTCCGACTACATGGTCAAAGACCCAGAAATTTGTTCTGCTTATGAAACAGGTAAATTTAATGTGTTTTTTTCACTGACTGCGAGACACAAAGGCTGATTCCATTTGGTCAAGGCCTGTTTGCTCCCAAAGTAGCTATTGGCTTCTACTTTTTCAAGCTGGAACCATTTGAACAGCTTTCTTCCAGAGTGGTTAGTTGTGTTCCATTCTGGTAAAGGCAGGAGTTATGTCTCCAGGTGGTGTTTTGATGACATAGATCGCTGTGGCATGATATTCAAGCTTGGGGGAGGCACACGCAAAAGCAGAGCGCCATTATTGTAATATGGAGGACTGGGTGCTAGTCCCGAATTCTTTCAAACCATACCTCATTTCGGTCCGCAAAAGTTTATATCAGAACAAACTTAATAGTTTTTTAAGTGCCATAAGATTCCTTGGTGGTTCTTGCTACCAGTGACAACTCTAGCGGGGTGTGTGTATTATGTGCTGTCATGTTGCATCTGATTTAGGGTAACCTGTGAACTAATGACTTCCTAAAAGTCATCTCAGGACAGTCCTACTCAGATCTTGCAAATGGTGGTTTTGACTTTCTTTCCTGCATCATTACTGTAGCTAGCAAGTAGTTTCACTTCTGGTTACTCAGGGTTCATAAAGGAAAACGTGATTTCTATTTAGGGAACAACAGAGACCAATTGGGATGATGAGAACCAGTTTTTATTTTCTAAGAAAGGGGAACGTTGACCCTAATGGGTTTTGACTGAGGGAATGTGGATCTCCATGGAGATCACTGTTATTCTAAAGGCTACACTGCTTTGTTATAGCAGTTTTCCCCCACATTAAATGTCATGGCTGCATCCTAGGGGATGCTGGGCTTTGTAGTTTGGTGGACTCTGCTGGAAAGCTCCAGTGCCCTCCTTTGTCCACAGCAAGGGCACCTCACCAATCAACATATCCCAGCATTCCCTAGGCCAGTGGAGGCAAACCTTTTTTGGCTGGAGTGCCCAAAATGAGGGGTTGGGGAAGAAACCAGTGGCTGCCGTGCCACCTGGAAGACCAGAACTGGAACAGGAAGTGGCAGTTTCAGGGGGAATCATGGAGACGGACAGGAATTTAAAGGGGGAATCATGGGGGCGGACAGGAAGTTAAAGGACCCACAACATGAAGAGAAAGCGCGAATCCCAGCTGCAGCCACTTCAAAAGGTTTGTGGGTGGGTGGGCCACTCACTCGCGTGCCGGAAAAAAGGGCTTCACGTGCCAGCTGTGGCACACGTGCCGTAGGTTTGCCATCCCTGCCCTAGGCTGTAGGCGTGGTAGTTAAGAGGTGGAATGAACCGCTGCAGTCATGGAATGTCGAGGTGTTTGAAGTATCCTGAAGCACAGCTGTCTGGGTCCTGATCTGTATCAACGTCAGAGGAGAAAAGTGAGCCCTTTGCTTGTCTACCCGAAGCCTTGCATCTGGAAGAGCCTCTTGACGATGGGAGATGACCTTGACTCTCCTCTTTGTGTTTCTTATCCAGGAGGTGCCCTTGGAGGTGCACTTGGTGCCGGCATGTCTGCTGGGAAATTTAAACCTGTCCCGCAAATTATTATGGAACTGTCTCCTCAGCAGCAGCAGCAGCTTTATAAAAAGGTCCGTGCCATCATTAGACATCTGGACTGGACAGATATGGCAGCAATTACCGCCCTGGTTATGACAAACGGAAGCATCCAAGACCAGGTGCTGGGGGTTCTAGGAAGCTTCCTCACAAACGCGGTTGGAGCTGAAATCCAGTATGGAAAATAGGAAGGAACTTTTCCTTGCAGTGATGTGGGCATGTAACACAAAGGAACGCCAACCCCTGCAGATTATTTAGCCTTCCTTAGCATTGCTCCCTGGTAGTTTTATTCTCTTTTGGTACTGCCCTCTTTTGATTTGTAAAGCAGAATAAAGATAGTGTGTTCTGGATCACAATATGCTGTTTTACATGCAGAGCAAAGACGCAAGCAAATCTGTTTTTATATTTTTGGATTCAAATAAATCAGTTTCTCCTGAACCTTTGCATCTGTTCTGCTCTTCAGAATGCCTTTGCATGACAAGGTATGGCTTAATGAATCAAGGACAAGTTGGGTTCCAACCCCCGCTCAGCCATAAAACTCACAGCTGATGTTAGGACAGTCCAATGTTCACATCCTGGCTCACTTCGCAGCGCTGTCGTAAGGATAGAGTGTAGACAGGAAGAGAACTCTGTACTCTGCTTTGAGCTCACTGAGAATTTGAGGAATGACCTTCAGTCTAAGGTCCAATCTTCCTCTTCTCTCATTCCTTGGGTGTCTCAACTGGAAGATCTCTTGCTCAGCAGGAAAAAAAATTATTTTCAACCAAAATGGAGAGGACAGGCCAGTGATATGTCCCTGAAACAGACTAAACATTTTAGTTAAAACATTCTAAAACATGTTCCGCTAATGGATGCCAGACACAATGATCCAGCATCTTGGAAAGTTGGTTTTTGGGGTAAGAATTCCCAGAATTCCTCAGCCATTTATAACCATGTACAGCCATAACAAAGCCATCATGATAAAACCAAAGAAACAGTGAATACATTCAAATGGGATAATGTGAAATACATGGATAATAAGTTTTGATCTGGTACCAAATGTATCTCTGTGGGGGAGGGTGGGGATGGCATTCAATAGCTGTGGAAGAGAACCGGGGGATTTATTTACACGATCAGGAAGGAGTGGGGTGAATTAGACTAAAAAGGGTCAGTAGGTGGCCTGGTATGCTATTTGGTGTCCTCATACGCTAATGACATACGGACCTTAAGTGATCCTATTTGGTCTGCAACAGCCAGCCTCTGATTTGACAATAAGATAGCCACTTCAGGATATTGACAAATTAATCACTTCCTTGGCTCCATGAAGGGGCAGAAGAAGAGTCTGCAAAAGTGCCAGTGGGGGCATCTTGAACATCATGTTTCTGCTCTGGTAACATAAAACTACCTTTTCTTGTAGTTCTTGTTTGGGCATTTTTCTGAAATCAGTGTATGTTTCTAGTTGCTGATTGAGGCACCCTTATGCTTCAAGCATGCAAGCGCATACTTAAAGGGAACCCTGGAGCATCTTTCAACATGAAATGGCCCATAAGCTTGGCACTATGGCATTATGGATTACAGGTTCCTGGATGGAGGATGTGTTCTGCCTCTTAATGACACAATTTTAGCATATTTCTTCTCCTCTGAACTGCTATTTTACACTTAGCACCAATTAGGATTTGAAGATCAGGTTTGAGCAAAGAAAATCCCACCCGAAAACAGAAAACAAACAAACAAACCCCCAAAGCACATCCCACGAGCCTGAAGACTGCTTTTCCTTGCCCTGTAGAAGGAGGGCTAAACGTTCTGCATCAACCTGAGGGATACAGTTGCCTGGGCCTGACCAATCAGCACTGGGAGTAATCTATAAACCCAAATCCTGTTGCATAGTTACGCAAAAGGAATAACTTGCAGCAGTGAATTGCTATAAATTAAGAAATCTTTGAAGGGGCTATCTGTTAAATGCCAAGTTGTGAGATTCGGTATGCAACAGATAATGCCTGTGGAGATTTCTTAATTCACTGCTAAAAGTTATGCTTTTTGTGTGCGTGTGTAACTGTGCAACTGGATTTCAGTCAGTTTATGATTCTTCTGCCTCTCCTGTGGAAATGTCAAAGGCTTACAACGACCACACTAGACATTGCACAATCTGGATTGTGTACCACTTCAACTACCTTCTTACTACATTCAGTGGTTTGGAGGAGCCAGGATTTTGATCCTGCCTTGCATTTCCTGGAAAAGGGGGCCAGCTGAGATCACCTGAAGTGTGTGTGGCTGATGGGGTGACGTGTCTTGCCACCTCTACGGCCTCAGGCAAGCTGCCAGGTCCCAGAGCACCATCAGAAGGAGAGACAGCTCAGCCGCTTCTGCTTCCTTTATCTCTGCAAGGGTCACCACCCTTAAGTCCGAAATAGCGGCATGTAACCATTGCTTCAAATTCTGTTGATCCTTCCTCTCGGAATCATGCTGGTGAACAACACGAGGGACTCTAATGCTGATGGAACCCTGAGTCTTGCATCTCATGTGTCAGACAAATACCCGAGGAAGTGGCTGATGACTCAAAAGAAGGAGGAGAAAAGGGAGACTGGGGAAAAAGTGTATAAGCAGTGTGAATGGTACACACCAGGCAGCTGGGAAGTTAGCTGTGGTAGATCAGACCTGGGCAAAGTGCTGCCCGAGGGCCACATACGGCCCGCGAGCCGTTCCTGTCCGGCCCGTGGACAGTTTTGAACATCAAAACCATTTATAGCTTTTTGTCTAAAGTCGATCAGTTGCTTATTGTTAACATATCGCAAAAAAAACCCTCTTTAGTATTGTGAAGATTAACAAGTTTAAAATAAAAACAATCATAACACCACTGTTCCATTTTATTTTTAAGTAAAGTTGGTTTGGCCCCCGAACACAGTTCAGATTTTTCATGTGGCCCCCCCTATAGAAATTAATTGCCCACCCCTGTGGTAATGAGAGATGCATTATCTGAACATCACAGTTTTGATCTGATGCTTTCTTTTGGAACTGGTGCCGTTTGCAGTGTTCTTGTTACTTCTCAGGCTGGTAGTTAAATGGTTAAATAATCTGCATCTTTGGGAAGGTCTCTTTCTCATTATCTTGGCTTAGATGTGTGTGTGTGTGTGTGTGTGTGTGTGTGAGAGAGAGAGAGAGAGAGAGAGAGAGAGATGCACCTGCGAGCACAGCGAGCTGCCTCTGGGCAGCTAAAATGGTGACTCCCATCACTCTTCTCAGCTGCAGAATGCCAGCGCCGCCCGAGTGCCAGGCGCAGAGGTGTTGCCTTGGCAACCCAGAAACGCTGGGCCAGCAGTCTTAGCCAACAGCTGAGGGAGAGCAAGTGTAGAGAAAGAGCCATATTTGCGTGGAGGAACCATCTGTTCTAGTCATGGTTATTAACCTGGTAGTGCTTTGGGTCTGACAGAGTCAAGCTGAACTTTTAGCAGGCAGATGGCGAGGGTTTTGGTGCTTCTCGCTGCTCATTTCTGTTCTAGCAGAAACCCCCTCCTTCTCCCCCCCCCATGATTTCCTTGGGGCTCCTCCGTTTACAAGCTAGCAAAAACCAACAACAACAAGGAGTTCAGTGTGTCCTTACAGGACTGATGCATTTTATTGGGCACAAGCTTCTGTGGATTGGAACCCAGCTCTTCAGGTATGACCCTACCAAGCAGGTATAGAGTGAACAAAGCCAAGGAGGATGATTACCCAGCAAATGCAAGGGAGATCGATTTGAGAGATGTTTATTTTTCAACTGAAATGCACCATCTACTGGCCTAAATTTTAAGTGGCCACGAACTCTTGGTTAACCAAGCAGTCCCGGGCACCCCTTTCTTTGCTAGGAGCGAGGACTTGTAGTCTGAGCTCAATTTGTACATAACTGCTTGTTTGCCTTCCCACACAACTTGAATAATGCAGAAAAGCAGGCAAATGTTCTAACGGAGCAGAACAGAGACAATGGTGCTGGAGGAACATTGTCAGTGTGGCATGGGGGGTGAGGAATTCGGAAGTGTAGGTGTTCTTTATGAAAAGCCCAACAGCCAGCATCTCGGAGAAGCTGACAGTTGGATCAATCCCTATCAACAATTAAGAGGCAAGTCTTTTGTAAAGTTAATGGTTCTTTGTATTTGCGAAGGGTTTCACAGCCATGATCTAATGGTTGTTGTGGGTTTTTCGTGTTCTTTGGCCGTGTTCTGAAGGTTGTTCTTCCTAACATTTCGCCAGTCTCTATGGCCGGCATCTTCAGAGGACAGCACTCTGTGCTTTGGTGTAGTTTGTTTGGGAGTTGAGTATTTATGGCTGTGAGATCAGCTTTTGTCCCTTTCAGGAGATGGGTGATTATGGTGATCAGTGTGTTTTTGTGGTGGATGTATTGTTGTGATAAGGAGAGATTATCTGTCACTGTGATTGATGGGTGTCGTTAGCTGGTCTTTTGTGTGTAGTGATCCTACACCGGTCCTTGTGGCTGGGTAGAGTTTGTTGACCTTTTGTACACTTGTGATTTCATTTTTGGAGTAGCCATTTGTCTGTAGGGCCCAATTCAGGTGGTTCAGTGCTGAGAAACTGAGCTTCACAGTTCTGATTTGCACAGTCTACCAGTGTTTTGATTATGCCTCTTTTTTGCTGTGGGTGGCGGTTGGAGTTTCACCATGGAAAAAGAAATAGAGGGTCAACTTCCGTTCTTAGATGTCATGGTCGTACAGAAAACTGACCTCCGACTGGGACACAAGGTCTATAGAAAACCCACCCACACAGACTAGTACCTTAAAAAAACCTCCAAGCATCACCCACAGCAAAAAAGAGGCATAATCAAAACATGTAGACCGTGCAAATAGGAACTGTGAAGCTCAGTTTCTCAGCACT
Source organism: Pogona vitticeps (assembly GCF_051106095.1). NCBI lineage: Eukaryota > Metazoa > Chordata > Lepidosauria > Squamata > Agamidae > Pogona > Pogona vitticeps. The sequence continues at coordinate 10,854,214 of NC_135792.1, read as the reverse complement.
GAACTCAGCCCTCTGAATTGAGCCCTACAGGCAAATGGCTACTCCAAAAATGAAATCACAAGAGCCATCAAACCAAGAAAACACCAAACTGAAGAAGAAAAACAGCCACCCACAAATAAAGTGTTTCAGCCATACATCAAAGGGGTCACGGACCGCATGGGGAAACTTTTGAAAAAACACAACCTACAAACAGTATTCAAGCCCACCACAAAAATACAACAGATGTTACAGTCAGCAAAGGACAGAAGGGACCCCCTCACCACTGCAGGAGTATACCGGATACCTTGCAGTTGTGGCCAGATATATATTGGAACCACAAAACAAAGCATCCGCACCAGAATCAAAGAACATGAGAGACACTGCAGACTAAAACAACCAGAAAAATCTGCAGTAGGTGAACATGCCCTAAAACAAGCTGGACATGAAGTTCTATTTCAAAATACTGAAGTACTGGACAACACCAGCAATCATTACATTAGACCACTGGTTCTTAACCTTGGGTTACTCAGGGGTTTTGGACTGTAACTCCCAGAAGCCTTCACCACCAGCTGTCCTGACTGGGGTTTCTGGGAGTTGCAGTTCAAAAGCATCCGAGTAACAAAGGTTAAGAACCACTGCATTAGACTACACAGGGAAGCCATTGAATTCCACAAACACCAGCAGAACTTCAACAAAAAAAGAGAAAAGTTTGAAACTCAACCACTCAGCAGAGTGCTGTCCTCTGAAGATGCCGGCCACAGAGACTGGCAAAACGTTAGGAAGAACAACCTTCAGAACACGGCCAAAGAGCCCAAAAACCCAACAACAACCACTCACTACACAGATTGGTTCTTCCAGGATGCACAGTGGGGAATCAAACTCCCAGCCTCTGGCTTTGCACCCAGATACCAACTCACCATTAAAGGGCAGCAAATAGGATGTGCGGGATGATCCTAAATGTTGAGTTCAGGTCTGTACAAGACTGAGTTTGTCTTTTTTTTTCCCCTGCAGCCACTAGGTGGGGCAGAAATGTGTGTGAGGCAGAGAATGAAGGGAAGAACTTTTTTCATCAGAAGTCCTGGAGAAGGAGATGGCAGAGAGAAAAAGAGGTGGGGTGGGGTGGCATTACCTAGTTTTAGCTGTCACTTTACTCACTGCTAGTTTTGATCCTCCCCATCTCAGATATGTGGCCCCTCAACAGGAGAAAGTGGTCCATCTAGATCTGGCCCATACGTTTTTACCAAACATGAAAAAGTTTATGGAGATGCATGTGTAGTAGAAATACCCTTCTGGATTGTATGAAGTCCTATCCATTAGCTCCAGCTGCAATTTGCAAAACTCAGTACTGAGAATATGCTCCTGTATTCTATTAAAGGATATTAATGACACAACTTTAATGTTGTTGAATGAAGGAATTGAAAGAGTGAAAGATTTTGTATACCTCGGCTCAACCATCCATCCAAAGGGAGACCACAGCCAAGAAATTGGAAGAAGACTCGGAAGGACAGCAGTGAACTAGAAAAGATCTTGTTCTTGATTTTTCCTGTTCTTCTGCAAGTAGGGAAGAAGACATTTCTCTTTAGGCAGGCTTTTCCTCCTGGCTGTCCAGGAGACAATAAACAGGATAGTTTGTATTTTGTTGCTTCTAAATCTGCTTTTTCATAATGCTTTTGCATATCATGTCATTCATTTTACTTTAATGTTTGAATAATTGACTGTTTTCTAGTTTTAATATTGTATTTGCAATAACCCTTTGGGCCTTTTTTAAAGGAGAATGGCAGGGTATTTTTTTTAAATGAATAAAGTAGGAGAGGAGGAAGGGACTTGGCCGTACCTGCTGTCTGGCTGAGCTCCCGGTTGGCCTTTGATGCCGGCGGGGCCATCACTGCTGCTGACTCAGCACATCAGTTGTGCTCAGCGAGAGAGCACCAGGTTTTGCGCCGCACAAAAGACCCTTTGTTCATTGGAAGCAAGACACCAGAAAGCAAAGCAACCAGGGCTGCAAGCCTGTGCCAACTCACCTGGAAAGTTGGCCCCACGTTGGAGCCTACTGCAATGTACTTTCAATCTGGTAGTTATAGGTTTTGTGCTAGGAAAGTAGCTTAGACCTTACAGAATAAAATCCTATTCTCCTCTATGCTTTGCGCACAGCCACTCCATTGCGCGTACAATGGGGTTTCCTAGGAGGCTGAGCATGGGGGTATTTAGAGAAGAAGGGCCATGTAAGCTACCTTGAGTTGGTTGTGCGGAAAAACAACTTATAATAGAAATGAACAAACACATGCTTTTGTATCTATTCCTTCTGCTGTTCTGCAGCTAGGCATACCGTAGACACAGTATGAAAGAGACAGGTAGTGAGGCATGGTGCTTGCTCCTCCTAAGTTGCTTCTGGTGAAATCTCTCTCACACACACACAAAAAGAGGGGGGTCATACCATAGGCATCCTTCAGCCTTGAAAGACTATGATAACAAGCCTGGGTAAAGTAATATGGAGGATAGGCTGTTACCCAAGCAGCACATCCCTCCTCTCCACGTTGCTGAAATGGTCCAATGGAAAGGCAAGAGCCAATACAACTGGTTCCGGCAACATCGCAGAAGTTGGCAGAATGACAAGAACTGCCTTCGGGACTCCAGCTCTGGATTTTGCCTCTAGGTTAACTCCTGAAGCCTTTCCCATGAATGGATATAGCCACAAGGCAGTGGAGGTTTGAAATCGGAGTTTTCCTTCTCCTAGATGGGCTGCCTTCCATGGCTGACGAGCCCCACCGAGGGCGTCATGCCAGTTGAATAAAAGGCAGGGAGGGTTAGAGTCCCATAAGGCAGACTCTTACAACCAATAACATTTGGTCAGCCTCAGGGTCATTGGGGCAGCCGGGCAGGAAATTGGTGGTCATTTCCTGTCCTTGGTACGTGAAGATATTTTATATGGAGCAAACAGCATTGTGTGCTAAAAACAGGACACAATGGGCTAATTCTGAACAGTGAATGTGTATGGGAGGGTTTTGTTTTACAAGAATAGCTGTGCAGCGACAGTCGCTGGCAGGTATTAGACCTGTGTATTTTTAATGCTTCCATGTGCTTTGGTGAGCTCCCCATCCACACAGAGTGCTGCCCTCTGAAGATGCCCATGGCCACAGAGACTGGCAAAATGTTAGGAAGAACAACCTTCAGAACAAGGCCAAAGAGCCCGGAAAACCCACAACAGCCGGTTCTTCTGGGACTTCTGCCAAACTCACCCCCCTTAAACCGATCCTGAAGCTTTCGGGATTCCCTCCAGTTGAAGGGGGGGGGGAATTCTGCATTTTAAAAAAGTGTTATAGGGGCTTTCTCTGATGGTGATTGTTTCTCTGTGTTTCATAAAACGTTCTGTAGGTTCTTCGACACAGTGCCATTCTTTTTCTATTTTTGGAGTGCTTTTAAAAAAAAAGAAACTGTGATCTGTATTCTGGTTGTTTCTGAAGTTTTATAAATGTGTTTCTGATTGCTTTGTGCAAGAGAATTTTCCGCTTCCCTTTTTGTGCTTACTCTGCAGTTATATAGATGACACACCAGGACTCTACATTTTTGTGGCATGCCTAGTCTTCCTGCCTGCAATATTTCTGTGTTGCACTGAAGATGTTGTCAATTTATGTCATTATCTTGCTTTTAGCAGTCGTGATTTACGAAAAGCATGGGCAGCAGGGGCCCTCCGGCTGCCCTTGGCCCACGACTCTCATCATTTCCCCTATGAGCCAAACTGGCTACATCCAATGGGCATTGCAGTCCTTCAACATCTGGAGGGCTCACTATTGCCCACCCTGGTCTAGAAGCAAATGTGCTTCTTTCCCACCACATGTGGCTCGATGACTTGTTTCTTGTGTTATTGGGCAGATTTACACACCCCACCCTTTTTGAATACATGGCTTTGAAATAAATGTTCATCAGAGTTCCCTTTTGGGATCCTGCCGCACAGCAGAGAGATATGTGATATCACATCAGCCACTGCAAGGACACCTCAGTATTTAGGCACTGACTTTCAGAAAATAGGACAAGGATAACTTTGGAACAAGGTGAACTATAATGCTGCTGAGCCATCCTCAGGGCCACTCCTAGCAGCAGAAGCAGAGAAGACATTTCTGAGCTCTGAAGAGGACCATCCATTCTGGTGGAACATTAGGGAAACAAAGACTGTCTCAGTGCCTTGGCAAGTTTGCCCGTTGAGATAAGGAGATGGAAAAGTTTGAGCCACAAACAGA